>NW_028248069.1:0-56620 GCF_964263255.1 Lissotriton vulgaris
CTGTTGTCGACCTTGGCTTGAGCCGGGGATTGGCACATGGCACTCAGGAAGACCACGCCACTGAGCTGAGGTGCACAGCCACGGCAACTACAGAGGCCTAAGCCCCAAGCGGAAGCAGGGGGCAGTGGCTGATGACACATGCCATCTTCGTCTCTCCCCCAGCAGTGTGAGTGGCAGGTCTGGCAGTGCCAGAGGTGAGAGCAGGGGCAGCAAGGAGCCCGGGATTAGAGACAGTGGCAGCGAATGTGGAGGGCCAGAGCACTAGGCTGTGCTCCTCTCCTTGTGGGAGCCTAACACTGGCACTTGAGGCACGGGGGCTCCAATTGTAGCAATGGTGGCATTTTGGGGAACTGGGGGGTCACGCACATTCTCAGCACATCACAGCCCAGGCCAGAGACAGAGAGATGGTCCTGCGCCACTCAGTCCCTAACCAGATATCTGCATCTCCTGTCGGCACTGGGCACCATCCTTTGCCCCACAGTCGGCAGAGCTGTGAGACGGGGGTCTGAGTGGTTATTGCAACTGGGCAACCCGAAAATACTCATCCCTTCTTAGTGCTTGTGGGACAGATATGCAGTTGGAGGTGGCGGGCCAGACTCGAGCTCCTTCACCCCTAAACCCTTCAGCAACTGGGTCATCTTTAACCTTCCCCATATGAATTGGAGTGGCTGATGTGATCCCAGGGTAGATGAACAAGCATGGTGTGGTCAAATATGGGGAGGGCTCATCTGTGCAAGGTGTACAGTGTGAAGGGTGGGATGGGAGGAAGACCCTTTTGTTATAATAGCCCTCACTCACTCTAATAGTGACATGCTTCATCATCAGGCTGACCCGACTCCTAAAGGTCAGGGTGGGCTCAACCATGTTTCAGGGTGCACTACTGTGCTCTGCTCCCTTACTTGTCCGAAATGAGAATGTGGCGCTGTGGTAGAAGCACCTGACTGGCAAGTGTGAGCTAGTCACTGGGGCTTGGAGCCCTGTCATGGTCACTCCCCTGGGTTGCACTATGATTGTGCGAGCGAAGGGGGCTTGGCGCAGCATAGAGAATCGCCTGACCTTGCACACGTAAGCCTCATGAAATATCAAGTTCCTGGTTGCTATGGTGCCGGAGCGGAGGGGCTCTAACTCCTGTGCCAAAGAGGAACGCTGGTTAAAAGAGCCACAGTGTTGAAATACCAGAACAATAAAGCCTTTTGGGTGTTTGTACAGAAATATTCAGCAAACAGCGGAGGCTATTGAGTGGTTGAAAAGGGCCTCACTCAGAGAAAGGTGCACTTTTGGTGAGATGGTGAGGGAAAGAGGTGAAATAGACCCGCTCCTTCTATTTCTCATGTGTTGTCACATGTCATGGCTCGATCCCTGCATGAGCTAGGCATTGTGCCTCTGGGTGAACAAACTACAGGGAGCTGTTTTATAAGAAGGTGGAAGTGACACGTGGTGTAATTGGCTGTCTATGGCAATTAATAAAGTTTAGACGCTATTGTGGGCACATCGCCAGTGTAGATGTCTGATAAATATACAGAGAACTAGTGCTGGGGAACAATTATGAATATCAATAAATGTTCTCTTCATAGGTATGTATGTGTTGATATATATATAGATATATCTTTTGCAGTTCACGAAAGAAAATCATGGTAATGGCAAATAACCTAGATTATAGATGTAGACCTGTTTTGTGTGTCTGTAATCAGTACATATATTTTTGTTCTTTGAGAAGGACCATTTCTTGTACTCTGTTGTGTGCAGTTGTTTCTTCCATGATCGTCCATTTCAGGTCATAATTATTGTGATTTAGTTCCAAGAAATGGGTTGTGGGTTTGGTCAAAGTCTTCTTACAGCATACAGTACTTCTGTGTTCGCTGATCCTGGTTTTTATCTTTCTGGTGGTCATACCATTGTACTTGAGATCAAATGGGTAAGTGATCATGTACACAACAATTTTGCTGTTGCAATTCATGTGGGTTCTTTGTTCCCACAGGGTCCTGAGTCCCAGATCGATGCTTGTAGTATGTGTTGTAAGGGGGCACACTGCACCGTTTCCGCAGGGGAAATGGCACATTATCGGAGGAAGGTCCCATAGGGTAGCTTGTCTGTCCGTTGTTGTGCTAGTGGTATTGCTGTGTACCAGTCTATCTTGAATGCTGCAGTTCTTTTTGAAAGAAAATAGGGTTTTTTCAAACTCTAGTTGGTTAGTATGTGAGTAACCGCAAATTCTTGTTAATAGTCTTCTCAATTAGGTTAGACCCAGAGTTGTATGTAGTGACACATATTAACTTTTGGGTTTTGGATTTGCTGCTTTTGTCGAGGAGACTCTCTCTGGGAAGGTTGTGTACTCTTTTCTGAGCTTTGTTCACTATTTATTTCAGATACATCTGGTCTTGGGGTATCTTAGTCAATTTATCTGCCTTTTATTTTATAGTCCTCTATTTTTGAGCTGTTGCGTTTAATGCGCATGAATTATCCTTTTGGTAGGTTTTCTCTGAGAACTCTGGGGGTGCACTCTCAAAGTGAAGAAGACTGTTGCAGTCAGTAGGTTTTGTGTATAGGGAAGTGCAAAGTCTCCCTATTCAGCAGTGATATTCGCATCTAAAAAAGACACCTGCCTGTTGTTGTGTGTCATTGTGAACTTCAGTAAGGGATTTCTGTAGTGTATCCATTCATTGAAGGCGTCAATAGCACTGTTGTTGAGTTGCCAAATCACTATAATGTCGTCCATGTATCTGATCCACCAACATATCTGGTTTGCCTATGGGTGGTTTTCCCAGATGTTGTGGTCCTCAAACCAACTCATGTATACACAGGTGTTAGACCCGGGACCCCGGCTGCCCCAGGCTCACACCAAAGTCAGTCAGAGACCACTAGGTCTAAGGTCAGGGCAAGGGAGTTACACACCAAGATAACCCCTGCTCACCCTCTAGGTAACGTGACGCGAGCAGCAAGGCTAATCTCGGAAGCGATGTGTAAAGCGTTTGCGCGCGCCCCCAGCAACAACACCCAAGACCCACCACAAAGGAAACTCCACACAAGGTTATATATAAAAATAGCCTTTGTATTATAGCAAAAACACATTAGATAACACACACACTTTACAATGTGCCAACAGGCACGGGCAGAATTTACAAGGGATTATGTACAGGACAGGGCCACGTGGACCACTGTCAGGGGTAGGCACTTTTAGAAATAATACTTGTAGGTATAACACTTAGCACATAAACATATAATGACTGTAGCACCAAAATAGTAAATGTAGCACACAACCAGTAATCACTGGTAAAGGTAAATACCTCCTACGCAACCCTAAACACTGTAGGAAAATCACGCAGGGAATTAGGACCTTATCATCAGGACCTATAGAAGGAAAACCATCACCTAAGCAGATCACTTTTAGCAAAGGGAAGGAAACCTAAACAATCACCTAAGCAGGTCACATTTAGCAAAGGTAATAACATAAACAATCCTCTAAGCAGGTCACTTTTAGCAAAGGGGATAAAACATAAAATACCTAAGCAGGTCACTTTTAGCAAAGGTAACGGGACATCAACAATCCTCCAAGCAGGTCACTTTTAGCAAAGGGGATAAAACATAAAATACCTAAGCAGGTCACTTTTAGCAAAGGTAATGGGACATAAACAATCCTCTAAGCAGGTCACTTTTAGCAAAGAGGATAAAACATAAAATTACTAAGCAGGTCACTTTTAGCAAAGGTAATGGGACATAAACAATCCTCTAAGCAGGTCACTTTTAGCAAAGGGGATAAAACATAAAATACATTGCACATGAGGCATTAACACACATTCAGAGGTGCAGGTGGAACATTTGCGCAGGAATCACATAAGCAAGTAAATCACAATGCGCAGGGTGCCTGTATCACAACACTAGAACTCTCCCTGAGGCCAACTGGCCTCGCAAGGGCTGAAATGCCCTGAGTCCAAATTGTCAGGGAAGGCTGCGCAGGCAGCCAGGAACACAAAGCCTAAACGTAGCAACTGTCCACTAAGTGCTGGACAGTTGTGAATAACAGATGATACCAACGTTGGAGCCACGTGGGCTCAAGAACACAGGTGAGGGCAAATACTGTGTGGGAGCCTCGGGGCTCTAACCACACTCGTGTCCCCTAAGAGCCTCTCTCAGGGCTCACGCAGCAACTAGGCACTTAAGAGCTTCTGCGCTCTCAAACAATAAAATGGCCCCAGAGCCTCTCAGGGCTCTAGATCAATGAACTGGCACTCGAGCCTCGCAGGCTCGTAGAGATCACGGTGCCCCCTCGAGCCTCGGGGCTCGTAAATACAATTAGGGCGGCAGCCTCTCGGGCTCTAAATAAACAAATTGCCCCCAGGAGCCTCGGGCCCCAATCTCAATTGCGGGCTTCGTTATAGTCCCCCAAGGGGGACTCAGGATCAGCACAACTGCCCCCAAGAGCCTCAACCGGCTCGTCACTTTGACGGGGAGGGGCGGGCACCGGCAATGTGCCCCGACGCCCTCCTCCCTTCACTCGCTCACTGATCAATGTTGGAGCGGCCCTCTGATCAGGCGGGGCCGCCCGACAGTCAGGCTGCACACACTCGGGAAGCCCACACTCACCGGGCGTCCTTGGCGCTGCTCTCGCTGGTGGGACGGCTCTCCTTGCGGGGCTCCTCTTCCTCGGAGCCTCGCTGGCGGCGCTTCCTTCTTCGCTGCTCGGCTGCGGGGCGGGACTTCCGGCTGCCTCTTCCGGGCCGTGCAGCGATTGGCCGGTCGGGCCTGCACTTCCGGGTCGCACTAGGCAGCGGCCCGGCAACGGTTTTCGATGCCCCTGGGCTGGGGCGGTGATCACGGGCAATGCCGGGTGGGCACCGGCTTTCAAATAAATAAAATAATACGGGGCAATGCCGGGTGGGCACCAGCTTTCAAATAAATAAAATAACACAGGGCAATGCCGGGTGGGCACCGGCTTCCAAATAAAATATAAAGCGAGGTGGGCACTCGCTCGGCCGGGCAAAGCGCTTCAGGACAAAGAGAAGCGCGCTCAGCGCTATACAGGCAGGGAAAAGCGCTCCCAGCGCTAAAGGGCAGAAACAAAGCGCTCCCAGCGCTGGGGACAAGGGAGAGCGCTCCCCAAGCACAAGGTCCAGCACAAAGTCGTTTAGGCAGGCAGGGGGGCAAGGCTGGGCCCAGAGCCAGCACACTGGGTCTCCAGGCAGGGAGACAGTCCAAGCAACAGCAGCAGCCCCCTCTGGCAAGGATCCAAAAGCAGAACAAATTGTATGGGGGCACAGCCCCTTCTTATACTGTAAATTCCTTTGTCTGTAGGTGCAGGGTGGGGGGGAAACCAGTTGCAGGTGGTTTTGGAGTACCCTTGATAGCTCAACCAGCCATTTCATTCACTGGCAGGGCTAGGGACATCAGTCGCACCACAGGGGGTGGAGCCAGCATTGTGTGGGGAAAACCCAGTCTCATTCAGGACACAGGTACACTCCTCCCCAGCCATCAACATGCTAATCTCACACTCACCACCGGGCAGACCCATCCAGCCTTCCTGGAGCCAGGTTCACCAGCCAGCTCCAGCCAATCACACGCCAGGCATATTTTACATTAATATGCCAAGTCCTAGAAGTGGCATTTCTACACAAGACACACTCATGCCACATACATCATTGCGAAGCATTCATTCTCACGGGTTCGCACATACCAGATTTGAGTCTGCACTCCCCACGCATCAGGAACTACCAGGGACAAAGACATTCCCCATGCATTCCTATGGGAGAGCAGGCCAGCCTCACTACATGCACGCACTTTACTCTGGGACACAGGGTAAAAGTGCGCAGAGACCAAAAAATCATCAACACAGACCATATATTAAAAGCAAAAAGATTAGGGGTGAACCTGCCATAAGGGCCAAGTCCATCAGCAGGCAATAATGGGGTCAAAAGTACTGCACAGCGATGTTCCATGGTGTCGTAAGTTGAGTTTGTCCACAAAGCTGAAGAAGTTCTCAGTAAGAGCTAGCCTGGCCAGTTCCATGATCTACTCTATTGGGGCCTTCCATTCCTATTCTTGGTTTTTTAAAAGGTCTTGAATTACTTTGAGACTCTCTTCCTAGGGGATGCTGGTGTAGAATGCTTCCCCATCTTGGCATATTAGTACCTCATTCTATAGGTTAAACGTCATGTATCAGAGGATTGTTAGGATGTGTGTAGTATCCTTGACATAGGTTTTGGCCCTAATGACTAGAGGCCTTCGGTACCAGTCAACAAATTGTGACAGTGGTGACAGACTGAGCCGATCGCAGAGAAGATGGGCCTGCCTGGTTGTAGGGTCTGTTCTTTGGGTATTTTAGGGACTGTGTAAAAACGCGGGGTCCTAGGTTCAGAGGTGGTCAAGAAATCTCTCTTCTTGTTGTTATTCCACCCTTCTTTACTTGCTTCCTCCAGTAATAATGTTATCTCGTGTTGAATCCTTGTACTTGGATCGGTGCAGAGAGGTCTGTAATTCCTGTCATCTTGTAGCAGTGAAAGGCATGACCTTCTGTAGTCTTCCTTGTTTTGGATTACTATAGCTCCGCCTTTGTCCGCTGGTTTAATCACAATGTTTTCTTTATTGCTGAGAGGGTTGAGAGCGGTGGGCTCACGTTTGGAGAGATTGTGAAATGTATTGAGTTTGGGTCTATATAGTTCAATATCTTTTGTGACCTTTTCTTCAAAAGTTAGTATTTCTGGAGGCATAGTTGATGGCCGGGGGATAAAGGTAGACTTCTTCTTAAGGTCAGTATAAGCTTCTTCCTCTTTGGCTGGGAGGTTGTTCATGAAGAAGGCCTTGATCCAGATTTTTTTATAGAAGTCTGCAAGCTCACATCTGGTCATGAACTTGTCCATTTCTGTTGTGCGTACAAACCCTCATCCTTTGTTGGGGACTAAGAGCTCATCCTCTAGGTTAACTGCTTTGTTCACTGGGTGCTGGGTTCTGGTTGCGTCTGCTCCCTGGTTCAGCTCCTGGTTTTGTCCCCCTCTGTTGTGTTGTTGCTCCATTGAACTGCTATCCTTCTCTCCGGCATCTTCTCCCTCCGTCGACCGCCAAATCCTATAAAACCTTAGTTTGGGTGGTTGTGTTGGCAGAAGGGTACAGATTGTGGCATGGGTGGGCCTAGGTAGGGTGGTTCGGCATGTCCACCTGGCCAGGTATTTCCTCTAAGAAAACTGTGGCCGGTATTAGACTTGTCCCTAGTGTGATGCATGTTCATTGCATGACCACTTTGCATTCACATCTTTGGGGGACGTGACCTCTTCTCATCCCACCCTGACGAAAGCCCAGGACCATTAAATAGGCCAATAGCAAGGGCTGAAACATATTCGTGTTTGGTTTAGGGTCTTTGGACCATCATATCCTCCCACCCTACTACAGTCAGTTTTTAACCTTCCCTCCCTCTCCACCAATAAAGGATACTTTAGGAGCGGGAGAGGAATTTTAACTTAACGTTATGCCTCCATACACAATATCTTCATAAGTGTTCCCTGAAACATGGTTGATCCTACCCTGACCTTTAGGAGTCACGGTGAGCCTGATGATGAAGGAAGCATGTCACTATTACAGTGAGTGAGGGCTATTATAACAATAGGGTCTTCCTCCCTTCCCACCCTTTAGCCAAGGGGGGTTACTAATTTAGGGATGCATAGACTTTGCCAGGTGTTTTTCTCCACTTAAGACACCCCTTCTTTAGTTGTTGTTTTCTTCCCCCTCTCTTCCTAGTTACATGAGACCATACTGGTTCTAGGAGGGATATCTATTTGTTATACCAAATGTATATAGGAAAGATATATCCCTTCCCACCTACTTAGTGAGGTCCTTTCTACCATTTCGAGACCCCATCAGGGCCCAGATCTTTGTGATACAGCTGCTGGAGCATTGTCATAAACTACACAGGACACAATGCATGTGAAACTAGATGCCATATTTAATGCCATCTCACAAACTAGACTAGACCTGGGGGCATGGTCATGTGGTAGTGCTTTAATCAGGATTCCTACTGGAGGACCAGAGAAAACTCTCTGAGAGTGTGAAGAATGCAGGGGCATCCATTATGGAGCACATGCCCACACTCAACAGATCGTGGTCCCCACCTGTAAAGTTTGGCAGCCTAAACTGGAAGACCTGGAGGGCCGCTCCCAGCAAAACAATATCAGACTGGTCAGTTTCCCAGAGGGAGAAGAGGGAGGGGATTCCATGGGATTTGTAGAATCTTGTCTCACTGCTGTCTCTTTACTTCACCATTGAGCACACAAACAGAGCTCTGGCAAAACACCCTCCACCTTAGGCCGATAGTAGCCAGGAAACTAAACACAGTGCTACAAACCCTTAGGCACCTGGGTTGCATCACTTTTTATAATGGTAACATTCTTCTGTTTCCGAACTACACTCCCATGGTTTAGCACAGAAGAACATCCTTCCTGAGAGTAAAATGCAAGCTCAGAGAAGCTGGCCTTAGATACTCATTCATGTTTCTGGCACAACTGAAAGTGCTGGCAAATGGGAAAGCCTACTTCTTCATGGAACCGAGTAATGCATGGGACTGGGTTGACCAACAGTAGCACGCCTTGTTTGAGGACACTGAGGGCACCTTCCAGGGATCCTCCCCAGGCCAACTCTGACAGCACTGGGGAAAAGCATCTCCAGGTGTTGATGGTGTCTCCGGGACCAGCACAGGCACAACACAAGAGGATTTCAGTGCTTGAGGTGGTGACCCGCTTCTGGGATTCAGATACAACTGGTCCCTCTGAAGGATAAGGGGAAGTTTCATCTGGGGGTGAGTTAGTGATCACTCAGCTTAGCACATCATCCATCCTGCACCCTGTAGCCATGCTCCAATCCTCTCACAATGTACTCTAGTGGTGGCAAGTGTGATAGAGTGGCTCTCAGAATTGAATGACTCATGTACTTGTGACTCCTGCAATGAAAGGCAGCCAGGCAGCCTTCTTCACCCACCTTCTTTTTCTTCCTTTACTTGCTCCCCCATCTCCAGGCAGAGGAACAGAACAGTCTCCCCTAAAGCCTGCCCCCCTCTGCACATTGCCACACTTGGACGCCAAAGGTCCTGTACAGACTGCTGATACCATGCTAATGCCTCCCACTTTGGTAACACTGTGGCCCTTGAGATGCCACTGCACATGACCCATATGCTTGAGCACTATGGTAACAGTTTGAACAGCCAGAAGTTGCTGTGCCAATTTGGGACTGGGAGTTGGAAGATTTGTTTTATTATTAGATTCAAGTCTCCCCTCACAAACGCATGGTATCATAATGGAGGCCATCCTCCATCCCACATTTACTGATGGTCGAAAATCCATTCACCAGGCCGTGCCCCTCCCCCACTAGGAGGATCACTATGGGTAGAATATTGTTCCTAACTTGGAATATTGGGGCCATGGGCAAGTCTAGAAGGCATTATGATGTCTACAAATATATCAGGTGGCGAGGGGCCCACATAGCCTTTTGGAAGAAAACATAAATCACCCAGGGGGAGAACCAGTTATTCCAGAAGAGTTGGAGGGGTAAATATATTGGTACAACTTATTCAGGCTTTGCCACGGGGAGCATTCATTTGGATATGTCCCTCTACACTTTCTCAATGCACAGAGTTTGAGGTAGACCCGGGGGAAACGATATGTGTTTGTGGAAGGCAAGTCAGATGGATGAGAGGTAGTGCTGGACAGCATGTACATGTCTAATATTGTACAGTCGTGGTTTCTAGCACAGGTATTGATGGTTCTGATGAAGTGCCTCCACCTGTCATGGATCATAGGGTGTGACTTTAATTGTGCAATGGGCCCCCAACCTTGATAAGTCTCACTTTACCCTCACCAATTCCCCATAGCGTGCAGTGATGCACCTAACTCAATGCCATTGGTCACTGTTAGATAGCTGGCGGATCCTGAACCCAATCGCTAGAGAATATTCCATGTCCAGCTTGACTGCATCTTTTGTTACCCCATCATACAGCTTAAAGTAACAGGGGAGGAATACCTAGGCAAGACCCTACCAGACCCCAACCCACTAGTACTATACACTGAATAAAGGGACCCCAACCCCTGGTGCCTACATGACACTTACAGCCCACTGTACTTGAGTTCCCAGTGCTCAGTGAAACAGTTGTGAGACACCAGCTAATTACATAGCTGACAATAGTAAAACAACTACCACATGACTGGTAGAGTGAGAGGCATTGAAAACCGTGATCCATGGTCATCGCATTTATGAAGTGTGGAGCATCAGTCAGGAACTCACACAGGTGGAAACCAGATCTGGGGGCCTTGAGAGGTTGACGCTGTCAGACAACACTGCGCGAGCTGTGCAGTCAGATGCACGAGACTGCCATGCTCAGTTGCTTAATTCACTGTTCACTGCATTGACTAGACTACAAGGAATATCAAACTAGGATGCATGCGGAGGATAACAAACCAGGCCAGCTAATATCATGGCAGCTAAGCCATGCATCGGACATCAAACCAATCATCTGTATTCGCATTCCTCATGATTCAGTTGTTACCACTCAGGAGACAATCCAAGTTGAGTTCTATGGACACTACCAGACGCTCCGCATTCCCGTGCCTGTCTAGTGGTGGCCTGCTGTTCAGGAATTCGTAAACCACATTGCACTGCCGGGGATACCCGCAGAGAATAGGGAAAACCTAGAAGTTCCAATAACTGAGCAAGAGATACAGGATGCCATCTGTGCCTCCCCACCTGCAAAACCCCGGGCCTTGGTGGCCTACCCATCAAATTCTACAAAACTCCTAGTTCCTGGGTTGTCAGAACTTTACTTGACCTCCCTGGTGGTTAGGCACCTGCCCCCATCCATGAGGGAGGCACTTCTGGTGTCGCTCCCAAAGCCAGGAAACTACCCAGCGGAGGTCAATTCATACATATCGCTTTCTAAGATGGGCAGTGATTATTAAATGCTTACGAAGGTACTGTTGGCACACCTGTTGGAGCACATATCCACACTGATACATCAAGATCAGAATGGGTTTATACGGGCCAGGTCTACAACACTCAATATCCAGAGATAGTACAGGCTTCTGCAGGAGGTCCCATTGCACTGGTCCTACCCAACGTGCCTGGTCCTAGATGTTGAAAAAACATTCGACACCCTGGACTGGGACTACATGGTTGAGGTTCTGTGGGGATGGGTATTCAAGGCAAGTTCCTATGATTGATTAAACTCCTTTACACAGAGCTGACTGCAAGAGTCCAGATAAAACTACTGATTGATAAACAGAGGTGCATGCTCTTTGCCCTGGCAATGGAAGCCCTGGCACAGAGGTTACAGCAGTTTGGACATGCGTTGGGCATACCAGTTGGTGGCCAGCTTCATGCTATTTCTCTAGGGGCCATATGTAGGTAGCTTAATACCGGTCGGTAACGGCCGAAAATCGATAAATTTCCCGTTACCGACCGGTATTAAGCTTTTTCTAATGTAGGTGGCTTGATTTTAGGATTCGGTAATTTACTGATTCGGTAATTTGAGGATTCGGTAAATTACCGAATCCTTAAAATACCGAAACGGTAAATTACCGAATCCTAAAATCCTATGTAGGGAGCACTCAAGTGAGTGCATTTTTGATTGAAGGATTCGTTATTTACCATCAGCTACAAGTTGGTGGTAAATATCAAAAACCTTTAAAAAAGCAATTTTGTGCTTTTTTAAAAGTGCCTTGTGGCAGACGTACATGCCCTTAGGGCATGTATGTGTGCCACATGTGCACACATGCACGATTCAGGGGTGCAACAGGGTGTCAATGTGACACCCTGCCACCCTTGAATATGTTCCCCCTATTACCGATTCCAGGCCCATAGGAATGAATGGGAATTACCGAATCGGTAAATACCGAATCGGTAATACCGAAAATAATGATTCGGTAAAATTTACCAAATTTTTACCTCATACTATTTACCGATTCTTAAATACCGAATCAGTAAAATTCGGTAATTAAGAATCGGTAAATAGAGATTACCTACACATGGCCCTATATGTTAAAAATGTCTTTGTCTACATCAGGGACGTGCACACTGGCACTGTGGACATTCTACATATTCTAGAAAGCTTCAAATCTGCCTCAGGACTGGGTGTCAACTGGATTTAAAACCTGCCTATCCCTATTCAATTTTGACTCCCCTGCACAGGTCGTCGAGGTTGGGGATCATGTACTTCGGTGGGGGACACTGACATTCAGGTCTTAACATATTCCATTCAGAGTGGGACCTAGTAGATGTCAATCTTATCTCACAAAGGCGATTTCCTCCCTGCGGCCCCAGGTTGCCTTCTGGTGCTCCTTTCTCCTCACAGTGCAGGACTGGATGGAGCTCACAAAAATAGTGATGTTACCCAGACTCCTGTATTACTTCGCAAACCCGCCACTATGTATCCTGGGCGCCACATTCCAAGTTTTGAATGTAAAACTGGTCGGATTGATCTGGGACAAAGGTAGATGCTGGGTGGCCCTCTCCAAACTGCAGCTGCCACCTGACCATGGAGGGTTAGGGCTCAGGTGTTTGAGCAATACTATCTGGTTGCCCAACTCCTGGCGCCAGCCTGGTGGCTTCCAGGGCACAACTCAGTGGAGGTAGTTTGGGAGACGGAGGCTGGAGCATGGACCCAAATATGGGAACTGTTTCTCCCCAGCTCTGTGTAGCTGGCATACTGAAACAACATCCCTCAATTGTAAGCCACAGCAAAGCACTGCAAATGTTGTCTGGGATTCCCATGTACACCCAGAGATATCCCTTGACTTGGTGTGCATCTTTCAGACTGCTGTGTGTCGGGCGGGAGTGGAATGTTTGGAGGCTGGGAGGTGAGCACTCTGGGTGAACTTTTCCAGGGCTGAGCAATTATCCTATTTGCCTTACTGATGGAGCAAACGGATTTCCCAGAGGGTCAGTTCTTGGCACATAGGCAATTTGTGGCGGAGCTGGAGTGCCTGTGGGGCATCACTGACATGGAGCCTGTCCTGTGCCCCCTGATGCAGACCCTGTATTTATTGGGAAAATGGTGGCTGCCTGAATTCCTGGCTTACAAAAGCCATTCCCTATAAGGCCCACAACCAATTGGTGATGCTACGACATTCCTGGGAACAAGATATTGGTCTTTTGCTGTCTGCAAGAGAGTGGAGCAGAGCACTGGCCTACCCACCCAAGGTTTCACGCCACACCCGATTCCAGTATAGCTAACATAAAATAAAGGCCAGATCCTACCTAACACCAGCCATATTACATAATATACACCCTCCAGTGACGCTGGAGTGCCTGCTCTGTTGTGCTCCTCTGGCTGATATGATACATATGTTCTGGAGCCTTCTGAGTGTCCTTGGGTTATGGACTGAGGTCTGTCCGGCCCTAACCTGTGTCACAGGCCGTTCTAACCGGGACAATGTGGCCAGCTGCTTTTTGGGTCTCAACAAGTGTATTAAAGCAGGCAGCGTCGCAAACCGCTTCATAGATTTGGAGCTGTTGCTTGCGAGGCAGACATTTACAATGCACTCGAAGGCCCGACGCTCCAGAACTCAGGACAGTGGCTTGCTTTGGTGGCATTGTGAGGTGGGATGGAGGCAGTGACACTTCTCAGGTAAGAGGTGCAGGGACTGAGGAAGGGCCCCATTGCAGCTGCATGTGACAAGCTCCTCTCAGAGCTTCAGGGAGCTGCAGATAGTGATGGTAGCTCTGCATAGTGAAGCACCTCCCAACGAGATGACTGCGCCCCCTCTATTTTCTGCCCTCTTCTTTGTTCTACTTCTCAATTTCCCCGTGGTGGATGTAGGAAACTGGCTCCGTATATATTAAAAGTACGGTATAGTGTGCACAGAGTCCAGTGGATCCCCAGAGGCTTACAGGGGCTTAAGTAGATAATATCAAAAGCTCTATTTGTAGTGGTGTGGTTGAGCATTTAGGCTTATTAGAGGGCTGTGTTAAGCCTTTATTGGACAATCTCAGGCAAGAAATTATTGCACACACTCAAAGACAGAATCGAGACCAATTGTTTTATGTAAAAAGTTATTATTTGGTGATTTTAGTTCTAGAACCGAGAAATACTTAGTTGCAGGTAAATAACAGTTTTCAAAGTAACAATACTTTTCAAAATACAGTAGCACAAGTTTTTCAAGGCAGTAGAAATGCTTTGCAATCTTTGAAATACTTTTGTATTGTCAATCAGAAACAGTAAAAGTGTGCACTTTAAAAAGATAGACTTTTGTATGTAATAGATATGATGCAATTCAATCCTAAGGAAGGAAAATAGTGTTATGCATCAGCAGGTAAGTACATGACTTACTTTACCAGTCTTTGGGGGTTTACATCAATACTGGGCAAGGTTCAGTGTAAGGTAGGTACTTTACCACCAGAGGCAATGAGGCGGCTGAATGCAGAGATCACTGATCCCAATGTTAGTGAATGGAGACTGGGGGCACCCAAAGAGGTGCAGGATTCAGTATCTACGCTGCGGGCCATTGATACTGCCAAAATTATTTACCCTTGTGGTCAGCAGAGAGCAATGGAGATGAATACAACTCAGTAGACTGCCAACACAGTTATAGTTGCGGTCATCGTCAGCAAGTTACTGTAGATTGAGTTGAGTCATCACCAGCCCAGCAGTCACGGTTGTGGGGATGGAGATGCACAGGGGTTTGGGACGCTCTGCCATCATTGAACCATCACAGAGAGGTCACGGTCATGCAGGTGAGGCAAGAGGAGGCAGACAGGGCCACTTGCAGGAGGGTAGAGGCTCTTGGGAACAGAGCTGTGAGCAGCTTGGGTCATTGGGCCAAGAGGATCCCTCTATGTCATGGAGGCCACCCAGCTGGAAGGGCAGAGTCATGTTTACACAAGTGTCGGTCCTCTGCCACTGCAGTCTTGGGGTTCATTTGCAGTGGTGAGTCAAGCCGACACAAGTGTTGGTCCTTAACTGCTGTGGTTCTTGTACAGGCAGATGCCCGGGGCTAGAACCACTAGCCCAAAGGGAGGTTCTTGTTGATTTGATGAAGGCTGGAAGGTATCCAATGTTTCTTGGAGGCCTTTCAGGGTTTCTGGAAAGACAGCAGGTCCAGGTGTTGAACTGGTTACAGGTGGCAAGGTTCTTGCCGAGTTCTGTCTGCAGTGGTTCAGTTCCTGGTCTGGCTGTCGTCTTCTTCTGTCTTCTTCTTTGGTCTGCCACATTTGAGGATCAAGGTCTCTGTGCTCCAGTCAGAAACAATCCCCCTGCCTGCATGTCAATATCTTTGCATCAATATCACTACCAACAATAAAGTTGTAAACTACACACTTTCTACCACCCTTCTAGTGATAATTTGCTGTTCATCAAACAAATCATGGAGGTCATCACAACCAAAAATAACCCTCAATTGTCCTAGATCTTCCTCTGAGACTTTAACCTCCACTGAAATGACTCGACTGACCAGGCAGTGAACAGCCTGAAGTTCTTTCTATCAGACCACGAGTTGACCCAAGTCGTGACAGTCCATCTCACAACAAGGGTGAGACTTTGGACCTTATCATTTTAAAGATGGACAACATCACATTGGAGTCCCTAAGCCCCTGTGATTGGATAAACCATTACCACATCACATTCTTCATCAATTTAGTGGTGACACCGAAGAGAGCGCACCAGAAGAAAACACAACAATGGAATAGGAGTCTTCATGATATAAATCCCAATGACTTGACTACTCAGACTGACATGGATGATGTCCATGACCTCACCGAATTCCAAAATACTTCCATATTGGAAGTTCTTGACTCGGTCACCCTCCTTCAACAAAAAAATAAATATTCACCAAAGTCTCTAAACGCTGGTTCAATGACAACCTGAACTCTGGAAGATGCAATATAAGATCAGCAGAAAGAGCTTGGAGATCCTCTCTCTCCTTGGAACTCCTAAAATGCTTAAGATCAGCGATGAACACATTCAACAGAAGACTAAGAAAAGCGAAAGCCAACTTCTTTAGAACTCAGCTTGACGTAGCGAGAATTTGACACAAAAACCTTTTTGAAATCATCGAGCAACAATCATGCAACGTATCCAACCTGCTTGTCACTGGGTCCATCACTCTCCCAAACTGTGAAGAGTTGGCTTCCTTCTTCTTGGAACAAACTACTAATATAGAGTGCGTACTACAATCAGTGAAAGAACTACTTCCTGCTGCCTCAGTCATCTTTCCACACTGCCCTGAGTCCGTTGAATGGAGGGATACACCCAGGCATGTCCCCTAAAACAATGCCTCCTGGCACACTTTCACAACAACAATGAAAGTGACATCTAAAACAATATTTCATCCTTAAACCCATCTAATCACTTCATTGACCCTCTAATTCCAACGATCTTCAAAGAGAATAAAGCCATTATTCTCCCTTTATGGTCTAAGATTGCAACTACCTCGCTACGTCAAGACACTAACCCAGACTGTCTAAAAGTAGAACAGGTAACCTCCACTTTAAAAGAACCTAATGCAGATTGCTCAGATCCCAGCAACTTCCAACGTATCACCAACATCCCCACTCTTGAAAAGCTCCTGGAAAAATGTGTCCTGGTCCAACTCTGCAACCACATAGACAATTTTCAACTCCTTCACCAACACCAATCAGGCTTCCATCAAGGTCACAGCACTGAAACAGCACTCACTCATGTTGTGGATAACATATAAAAAATGCTGGATCTAAATGAATCATGCCTTCTGATACTGCTTGATTTATCTTCTGCCTTTGACAATGTTAAACACGACCCTCTACTGAACCTACTTGAACGAAGGATGGGCTTATCAGGGATCGTATTGCAATGGTTTACTACATGCCTCCACAACAGATCCTAAATAGTCAAGATGAATCAATCCCTTTCTAAGCCCTCAACGCCATTCTTGGGGTTCCACAGAGATCCACCCTCTCACCCATTCTCTTCCATCTATTTTTGGAACCTCTAACAGAATCCTTCAAATCTGCTAACATTCATTATCACATGTATGCAGATGATACTCAATTGTATCTCAAAATCTCCTCCCCAGATGACGTCTTATCCCTCAACTCTACTTTGCAAAACACTCATCTTTGGCTCACTGATATCCATCTCAAGCTCAATGCTGTGGAAACAGAATTCCTACTCATCTCTGCTCATTCCCAAGATCGATCTTTGAATGAAACATCTTACAACCGTCAGCTATTCTCCTCAAATCATAGATTTTGATAGATCCCTGGGAATTACATTAGATGAATATACAGCATCAGATCAGTATGGTCACCAAAGGATTGAATTACAAGATGAGCATTCTACGGAAAGTTAAACCTTACCTCCCATAGGATAACCTGAAAACATGCGGTTCAAGCTCTTGAGTTGCCCTGACTGGACAACGGTAGTGCCACACTATGCGGCCTACCTAGAAACATGTTGTCCCCTCTAAGGGCTTCCATAACGCGGCTGCCAGACTTGTCTCTGGAACAAAAAGAAACAATCACATTTCACCGGCTCTAAAATCCCTGAATTAGCACCCATATGAGGCAAGAATTCAACTAAAGAATGCATGCATTCCTCATAAAGCCTTACATTTCAATACCCCCAGATATTTGGCTCAAAAGCTAGAAAAATCGGGGGATCCACACCTTTAGGAAGTGCTAGCTCCCTGCTTCTCAAACCCAATGTTTCCATAAAAATAAAATGGGCTACAGAGCTTCCTCGGGTGTCACACCTAAGATATGAAACTCTCTGCCACCAGACGTTCGCCTAATCTCATCTACTCCTTCAAAAAAGATGCAAAATTATTTCTGATGAACAAGTTTTTGCCCTAAGATAACATCTCAGTGTTTATTGATTGTATCCATACCTGCTACTCTTATGATGCCTGGCCTGTTCATCACCGACTACCTTTAGAGATCAAGCTTAGTATTCTGTTTATTCTCAATGTTGAGTCATTCGTTCATTTATGTGACTAGTTTTGTTAGCTCAATTATACCCTACCTTCCCTTCATGTAAAGCACTCTGACACCCACTAGGGTCATGTTTGTGCTATACAAAAACGTATAAATAAATTAAATACATAAATAAGGTCTTGGGGTGCATCTGAAAACCGATTTTAGGGGTGTTACAGGTACTGGCAATTGGTAGCCAATGAGCTACTTGACTTCACCCTTAGAATGTCCCCTCCCTTTGGGAAGGGGGCATCCCCTAACCTGATTTCGTAAAATCCCTCCATTAAAGATGAAGGATTTCCTTAGGAGGGAGTCACCTCGGTCCAGGGCACCTTAATGGTGGTCCTGGCAGAGAGGGAGCACACCTCTCCTAAGTAATAATTTTCCCACCTGGGGATGAAAGCCCACTAGACACTAGAGAATGTTATATTTTTTTTAATATAGGGGTGGGTGCTACCCAGCATGGACATGGCTTTTCCCCCCAACCCCAACTAAATAGCACAAGAGTCTTTCAGGCAATTACTCCTGATATGCCCCAGGGCGGCAGAAAGCCCACTAAACTCTACGGCCTAAATTCTGCAGATATTTTATTGGGAGAGTGATCCCCGTCCCTGAGCATTTGCCTGTGCCCCCCCACCCTGGAGGCAAATAGACTTTCTGCCCCTTCTGGGAGATGGATAAGGTATTTACCCCCAACCTGCCTACCCACTTCCAGGGGGCAGAAACTCCACTTGACACCAAGGATTTCAAAATGGTGGCAAAATTAACCAAATAATGAGGTGGCTTAGTATGGCATCAAGTCATACACCTGATCCAGGGGTGAAAATAGTTTCTTTCTGACCCCATGGGGGCAGGTAGGAGGCTTGTCCCAATAAGGGTGGTTGCCTCAAACTAGCACGAGGAGGAGGTAGAAAATCTACCTGATATAATGGGCTTTCCCTTTGGGGCAAAATAAAGTGATGTGGGTGTTGCACACTGGCGTTGGCCACACCCCCCCCCCCGAAAAAGGACAAACTGGTCTTTTTTGCCCCCCAGGGGCAGACAGGAAGTTGCCCCCAATTTCCCCATGAGTGGGTGCTAAAATCTATTGTATGGCAGGAATGTTAATTTTTTAATAACATAATAATATGACCCAGCATTTGGCAATAAAAGCACTTCACCACTTCTGTAGTTGAGCCTAGTGCTAGCAACAGTAAGGGATCAAACCAAGGTCAATGGGAGTCCCCTCTCAAGGACTCCCAATGGCCTTGTTTTAATCTGTTCCTGACATAGGCAGTATATCCACACAAGTGGTGTAGCGTTTTTATTGGCGCAAGTGGGGTGATGCTGAGTGGCAGGAAGTTTGTGGATTCCTGCAGATTCTGGACGTTTACATCACAGAAATGTAAGGAAAATTTGTCATTTCAGGCAAAGTTTAAGGCTTGTGGCGCATTGAGAACAAAATAACATCATGAGATCCACGCAAAGCAAACCCCCGGTGTGTAGTTCTAAAAAATGTATAGGTTTGCTCGGTTTCCCTAGGTGCTGTCTGAGCTGTCAGAGCTAGGGCCAAAAACCCACAGCTACCCACTTTGCGAAAAACAGGTTAGTTTTGAGTGGGAAAATGTAGTGTATCCATGTTGCTTTTTAGGCCGTTTCCTGTCGCAGGCATTTGGCTTACCCACACAAGTGAGGATCCATTTTTATCGTCCGACTTAGGAGAATGCTGGGTGGGACGAAGTTTGTGGCTCCCCAAATATTTGAGGAATATGGGGAAAATGTGTTTTTAGTCATAGATTGAGGTTTTCAGGGATTCTGGGTTGAAAAAACTGGTGAGTGCCACATAATTCACCCCACCATGGATTCCCCAGGTACCTAGGTTTAAAAAAATGTGCATGTTTGGTGGTTTTACCTGGATGCCGACTAAGCTAGATCTTAAAATCCACGGCTACCCTCTTCAAAAAAGGTTCTGTTTTTGGTGGACAAATGTGATGTATACATGATGCGTTTTGAGCAGTTTCCTGTCACAGGCACTAGGGCTACCCACATAAGTGCGGATCCATTTTAATCAGGAGACTTGGGGGAATTCTGGGCTCCCCACAAATACCAGAACTTTCCATCATGGAAATGTGACGAAAAAGTGTATTTTTGTATTCAAAGTTTGAGCTTTGCTAAGGATTCTAGGTTAAAATAAAACCTGTAGAGAGCAACAGAGTTCACCCCACCCTGATTCCTTTAGGTGTCTAGTTTAAAAAATGTATCAGTTTGCTAAGTTCCCTTAAGTGCAAGCAGAGCTAAGGTCCGAAATTCACAGCTACCCACATTGGAAAAATAGAGTCAGTTTTCAGTGGAACAATGTGATGCAGCCATGCTGTGTTTTGTCCCGTTATCTGACATGGGAACTAGGCCTACCCACACAAGTGAGGTACTATTTTTATCAGAAGACATGTGGGAGCATCAAATAGTAAATAATTTGTTACAACCAATCGTATTTCACTGCATTTGTGCCTTCCAAATGAAAGCCATTGTGGTAGAAAGACATTTTGAAAAATACCCTCTAAATTATATGCGAGTACCTAAACATCCACAGATTTACGAAAAACCACTGCAGCTGAACTCCATATCTTGGGCCAATTTCAGAAATACATAGGTTTCCTAGATAAAAACATTTCACTCTACACATTTCACCATGTGATTGGTGCATACTCAGTACACATTGAAAAACCATTGTACGATTCACCTCTGTTGTAGGCTCTGGGTACCTTGGGTTCTTGGGGCACATACAAACCCTATATTGCCTCACAACTAGAAGGGCCTCACAGACACAATAGTAAATAGCTTTTGTAAATCGACAAAAAGTTACAGATGAAAACATTGTCAAAAATTGTTGCTTTTTTCCTACTCATTTTAATTATTTCTTTATTTCAACTGTTAATTTCTTTGGAAAACCCTTTGGGATCCACACATATGACCTCTTGCTGAATTTGAAATGCTGTTTACTTGTCAGAAATATATAACGTTTTTGGAGCTCTCATTGGTTTTACACTGGTTTCCACCATCAACTGGAAGTAGGTTGAGAGTACAAAAAATAGGAATAATAGGGTACCTCTTTGAAAAACGATAAAACTGTGATAACAATGTGAGATGGGAACGATGGGAAGACTTTAGTACATCAAAGCGTTCATTCTTGCTAATTTTAGGGAAAAAGTGACACTTTTATCCAGAGCACTTTTTCGATTTTCCCCCAAATAACTCAAAATGTAGCTATATTTTGTCTATTTTCTGGGTCCCCTCTAGGAGATTCCACAAACCCTGGGTACCGTTACTATCCAAAGGATATTGGAAAAAAAGGCTTTACATTTGATGTGGATATCTTAGGTGGAGAAAAGTTATGGAGTTCTAAGTGGTAACTATACCAAATAGCCAAAAAAGGGCTCCGCACAAGGGGAAAAATACCCAGCAGTTCATGGGTTAAATGAACATTGCAACACAAAAAAAGAATACAAAACGCACATCAAACTACACTGCTCATGATATGCACCATGCCACCGATCCATTAAAGGTGCATAGTGACTCTTATGAGAAACACCTGACCACAAGCAATCCACTGGTGAGGGGATACTCCTAACCACACAGGACTTTCAATGCAGTCCTGACAAATAGGGTGTTGTACATATTTTTTAAATCGCGTAATGGCAGATACTAACCCAGGGAGAAATTTACATTTTCTGCTGGATTCACATCTGCCTCTCACATTTAGAAAATAAGCATTTTCAATGCAATAGGTCTCGCATTAGTGAGCGTTTATGCTCTTGGCATTGTAAATGACAATGCCTTTTATGTATGTGTTTTTTACAGCAACACATATATAAAATGCATTGTCATTTTTAATGCCAATAGCTCAAGCTCTCGCCAATACGAGTGCACTTTCTTTAAACACTGCTCGCCGTATTCAGGTTACAGTGATCAGCATCTAAAGAAAGGGGCGCGACCAACATTAAAATGAAACACATATGGTGAACCTTCCAACAAAGAAAAAAAAAATTAAAAGGTTGTGGAGCGCGGTTGCTAAAGGGAAAGCGGCCCACGCTGTTAATTAAATATTTAAATAAGTGCAGCCTTTATAGTTAAAGTGGACCGCCCTATCATTTAAATACAAATAACATAAAAACAGGCGGCCTGTTGTTAGGTTGTGGGTGGAAAAGGGGAAGATGATTAAAGAAAATAGTGCTCACCGACTTATAAAGCAGACTGTGTAACAACACAATTAAGAAGTCGAGGTGCTATGGGAGGTTACAAATGCAGACAACTCGTTACTAAGGAGAGACTCCTAAGCCTATTCACAAATAAAAAGCAATAACTTTGCAAGGACTGTAACAGGAGAAAATTGAAAAGATGGAAAATGGGCGGAGCTTCTATGCCATACCTCAATACATCATGCCTCGCAGAGCAGCGCATCTGCTGCCCAGGCTTGACCTAAAAAAAGAAAGGTGGATCAAGTTCCTCTGTTCTGAAATTACCTTTGTCCAGCGCTATTCCTAATAGTACTTAACCCTTTCGGTACTAATGACGGCCTGGAGCCGTCATGATGCACAGTGGGCTTGTGCTCATGACGGCTCCAGGCCATCATGGCACCCACCCATGGGGGAAGCGCTGGCGCTCCGCCAGTGGGATGCGGATCATCGGGTTTCTACCGGGGAAGGCAGAGGAAGCTCTTCCCCTAACTCCCCCGCCCCCCTCCGCGTCATCAATGACGTGATATCTTTGGAGGTTTCCCTTTGTTCCCTGACACGCAGGAAGCCATTTGCTTCCAGCACGTCGGGGAACCAACAGGTAAGTTTTGTCGCTGGGGAGGGGGGGATTTCTCCAAAAGAGGCATCGGGGGAAAGGGTTTTCCTCTCCCCCGATGCCTCTTCTGTGCATTCTCGCTGCACGATCGTGCGATCGTGCAGCAGGAATGCCCACTAGCACCAGGGATTATTTTTTTATTTAAAGTGCAATACTGCGAGCGGGGAGCGGCCCCTTAGGCAAGGGTCATTCCTCTTATTGGGAGCATAATTAAATAACTGTTTGCCCCCCTGGGGGGGCAGATTTTTGCATAAAAAAATAAAAGTGGCCCATTGGACGAAGAGTCCGTTTTGTGTGGGGAGTGACTCCTTGGGCAAGGTCACTCCCTTTGGGGGTATGTTTATGGCTGTCTGCCCCCATGGGGGGCAGATCTTGCCTTTGTATGTTATCCAGGGCCCACTAGGCCACCATGGTTTCCTTTTTTTGCAGCGTGACCCCTTGGGCAAGGGTCGCTCTCCCTTGGGGGCTGTCTCTCCCCATATTTGGCCCAATAGACAACCAGGAATTTGTTTGTGGGGAGTGGCCCCTTGGCTATTGGTCACTCCCCGTATGGGGGCAATGTTTTTTGGCTTTGTCTGCCCCTCTGTGGTGCAGATTTTGCCATTTTTCTTTTAATGTGGCCCTCTGGACCACTGGTGAATACTTTGCGGGGAGTGGCCCCTTGGGCAAGGGTCACTCCCCTTCAGGGGCTATGTTTTTGGCTTTTATGCCACCATAGGGGGGGGGGGGTAGATCTTGTCTTTTTTTATCTAGGGCCCATTAGGCCACCAGGGAATTGTTTTGGGAAGATTGACCTCTTGAGCAAGGTTCACTCTCCTTTGGGGGCTGTGTCTCCCTATGTTTGGCTCACTAGACCACCAGGGATTTGTTTGTGGAGAGGGGCCCCTTGGTCAAGGGTCACTCCCCTTATGGGGGCAATGTTTTTTTGGTGTGTCTGCCCCCCCCCTCCCCGGAGGCAGATTTCACCATTTTTTTACAGTGAGATTTTGCCATTTATTTAACAGTGGCCCACTGGACCACCATTGAATACTTTGTGGGGAGTGGCCCCTTGGGCAAGGGTCACTCACCTTCAGGGGCTATGTTTTTATCTTGCCTTTTTTTATCTAGGGCCCTCTAGGCCACCAGGGCCTCTTTGGGGGGGGAGTGGCCCCTTGGGCAAAGGTCGCTCCCCTTTACGGGAGGATCATTTAGGCCTTTTCTGTCCTCTTTGGGTGGCCGATCAGCAGTATGTTTTTTAAGCTTTTCTGCCCGGGAAGGGGGGGGGGAGAAGCCATTAAACAACAGAGGATTTTAAATGTTTGAATTTGGGAGTGGCCTCAAGGGCAAGGGTTGCTCCCCTTTTACAGGGGTGAATATTGTATTTATATTCTTAGGCCCACCTACCCCTTATCTTAACTGGTGGATTGTGTATGGACCGGTGCATTATTTGAATATATGATTGTAATGGTTTATTTTCTCCTTTTTATTCTAGTGTAAAGCTTTTGATTCCTGTTTGCAGTTTTGGCAGTGGTTTTGCGTAATTGCATTTATTTGGTAAGAAAAACATTTTTGTTATGTTTACTCCAAATGAGTATTATTGTCATGCATGAATGATTTTTTTTAAGTGGTTTCATAATGGCAGCATATTTGCTAGTGTTCAGAGCATGAAATTCTTTGCGATATGTTTCGCATTGTCTTATGTGTAAATTTTTTTCTTTTTCTTTTTTAGTGGGATATTGTTGATCCTTACTGTGTCTGTGCAAAGTAGGTGGAGGTGAGTCTAGCTGCTTCTGTCAAGTAAGTAGTATAGTGTTGGAGTATATAGGTCTTTGTGATAAAGCTACAATTTGTTTATTTCTTTTTTTACAAAGGGTTTGTTGTTGTTGACTTGTTTGACAAGTATTAGTAAGCATTATGGCTAGCCGTAGAATGACTTCTCAGCAGGTGGATGGTATGCTTCTTGAATCTTCCTCTGAGCAGAAAAATGAGACTGACAGTGTGTCTGAGGGAGAGGAGGGAGGGGAAGTTTCAGTCAGTGAATTTTCTCTCCACATGGAATCATCGTATGATGAAGGTACTCTCAGTGCAGATGAAGCTACTCTCGGTGTGGATGAAGCTACTCTCAGTGCAGATGAAGTGCCTGTTTTAGAGGAGGATATTGAAGTGCCGATGGAGCAAGAGGCACCTGGATTGCAGCCTGAGGCTGCTAGGCTTCCTACTGGAAGTGCTGGACTCTGGGTTGATCCAAACATGGTACAGCGGTGTTGCCTGCCATTTTCTGACTCTGCACGCATTTTTCCCCCTCCTGAGGCGGAAGCCGGGAGGTCTCTTGCCTTTCCTCATATTTTAAATTGTTTTAAATACTGTGTTGTGTATTTTGCACTTTGGCTACACCCGAGTTGAACTGGTGTGTTGTGACCCCCTGCGCTCAGTAGCGCTTCAGACCCCTTCTCACCCCCTCCCCTCTTGCTCCGGACCTGCTCTCGGCCGAGTGTTGACGCCGAGAGCAGAGCACCGGTTTTGGCGGCCATCTTGGGTCAGGTTGGGCTCGTGACGCAATTTGCAGCGTCATAAAAGGGACGCGAGGGAGAGTGCTGGTAATTTCTGACTCTGCACGCATTTTTCCCCCTCCTGAGGCGGAAGCCGGGAGGTCTCTTGCCTTTCCTCATATTTTAAATTGTTTTAAATACTGTGTTGTGTATTTTGCACTTTGGCTACACCCGAGTTGAACTGGTGTGTTGTGACCCCCTGCGCTCAGTAGCGCTTCAGACACCTTCTCACCCCCTCCCCTCTTGCTCCGGACCGGCTCTCGGCCGAGTGTTGACGCCGAGAGCAGAGCACCGGTTTTGGCGGCCATCTTGGGTCGGGTTGGGCTCGTGACGCGATTTGCAGCGTCATAAAAGGGACGCGAGGGAGAGTGCTGGTAATTTCTGACTCTGCACGCATTTTTCCCCCTCCTGAGGCGGAAGCCGGGAGGTCTCTTGCCTTTCCTCATATTTTAAATTGTTTTAAATACTGTGTTGTGTATTTTGCACTTTGGCTACATCCGAGTTGAACTGGTGTGTTGTGACCCCCTGCGCTCAGTAGCGCTTCAGACCCATTCTCACCCCCTCCCCTCTTGCTCCGGACCGGCTCTCGGCCGAGTGTTGACGCCGAGAGCAGAGCACCGGTTTTGGCGGCCATCTTGGGTCGGGTTGGGCTCGTGACGCGATTTGCAGCGTCATAAAAGGGACGCGAGGGAGAGTGCTGGTAATTTCTGACTACACGCATTTTTCCCCCTCCTGAGGCGGAAGCCGGGAGGTCTCTTGCCTTTCCTCATATTTTAAATTGTTTTAAATACTGTGTTGTGTATTTTGCACTTTGGCTACACCCGAGTTGAACTGGTGTGTTGTGACCCCCTGCGCTCAGTAGCGCTTCAGACCCCTTCTCACCCCCTCCCCTCTTGCTCCGGACCTGCTCTCGGCCGAGTGTTGACGCCGAGAGCAGAGCACCGGTTTTGGCGGCCATCTTGGGTCGGGTTGGGCTCGTGACGCGATTTGCAGCGTCATAAAAGGGACGCGAGGGAGAGTGCTGGTAATTTCTGACTCTGCACGCATTTCTCCCCCTCCTGGGGCGGAAGCCGGGAGGTCTCTTGCCTTTCCTCATATTTTAAATTGTTTTAAATACTGTGTTGTGTATTTTGCACTTTGGCTACACCCGAGTTGAACTGGTGTGTTGTGACCCCCTGCGCTCAGTAGCGCTTCAGACCCCTTCTCACCCCCTCCCCTCTTGCTCCGGACCTGCTCTCGGCCGAGTGTTGACGCCGAGAGCAGAGCACCGGTTTTGGCGGCCATCTTGGGTCGGGTTGGGCTCGTGACGCGATTTGCAGCGTCATAAAAACGGACAGGGATGACTCCGCGCAGCGGACGCGATCAGCGGGGGCGCCGGATCTGCGCCGGAGTCGTGCCAGAGTCATGCCCGTCTGCGCCCGTCCTCGATACGGCAGCGGACGGCGTGGCGGTAGACTCTGGCCATAGGGTTACGTATTCTGCAGCTGCTCTACTATCTTACAACTCCAATACTGCGTCCTGTCGGTCTGTTTTTCCAGGCTGCTATAAAGGTAAATGCCGCTGTCCTAGCTGCGGATGGTATCCTAACATATACCGGGCTTCTGAGGGACCCCATTTACTCCCCGTAAATAACTTTAAGTGCTTATTGTTAAACACCCGCTCACTGCATAGGCACGCTTTAGATATTTTTGAGTTACTTACTGTTGAGAAACCACTTTGTCTTATGCTCACAGAAACCTGGCTCAATGAGTCTTCTAACCCTGATATCGCGGCAGCCATTCCTCCTGATTATATAGTCTATAGACAGGATAGGGCACTGGGTAAAGGTGGGGGTGTTGCACTTATAGTTCAAAGATCTTTTGCGTGTGCAATTATTCCATCCTTGCCTATTTCTGGTTGCGAATCCCTCGCCTTTTCCATTGCACTCTCCCCGCACCAATCATTCTCAGGGTTCTTAGTCTATAGACCTCCGGGTCTGAGGGGTTCCTTCTTCGATGAGCTTCAATCAGCTATCACCACTCTATGCCTGAAGGTGGAACACTGCATAATGCTAGGGGATTTCAACATCCACATGGATGTCGAGTCGGACAGTGAAGCTATCAAAATCACGGACATCACTGCTCCTCTTGGTCTAACCCCTTACATCTCAAGTGCAACTCATGATAAGGGTCACACTCTTGACCAAGTGTTCTCCACCATTCCCCTTATTATGTCCCGTCCCACTCCTGTTCTATGGTCTGACCACTCTTTGATCAGTTTTCAAATCCAGGGTAGAAGTAAAACTTCATGTATTAATTCGGACCAACTTAGGCACCCCAGTAGACACTTTCATAAAATTACCCCTGAGAGTCTTGCTCAAGCGTATCAGGAACATCCCTGCACCCTATCCAGTCATCTGGAGAGGGACCTTGAAACTTTTCAGAAATGGCTGACTGAAAGGCTTGATGATCTTGCCCCTCTTTCTACGCCACGTTCATCTATCAAGCGTAGTTGGGCCCCTTGGTTTTCTAAGTCACTTGCTCTTGCTCGGCGTAACTGCAAGCTAGCTGAAAGATTATGGCGGAAACAATATGATCAGGAAGCTAAGTCCGCCTACAAACTATCTATCAAATCTTATCACACAGCTATCCTGGAGGCCAAAAAGAACTATTTCGCCAACAGAATTGAATCTGCTTCAAACTCCTCTAAAGAAATTTTTACCATCGGAAAAGAGTTTGTCTCTCCCAAATCTAGTTCAGTCCAGCATAAATTTTCCGAACCTTGGGTAAAAGAGCTAGCCATCTTCTTTAATACTAAAATCAGACTGATCCAAGAATCCTTTCCTCCAGCTGCCCCTAATGTATCTTTGATAGATTCCAATCTGTTGTCTTTTCCATCTGATCCATGCCCCATTCTATCGGAGATTCCACCTTTATCAGAATCTATCTCTCTGGATCTCTTACTCAGGATCAAATCAGGTTCTCCGCTTGACCCCTGTCCGGCGAGTTTTCTAGCTAGGAATGCTATGATTCTAAATTCCCTAATTTATCCTGTCTTGAACTTATCCTTGTCTAGCGGCATTGTTCCACCAGCCTGGAAGGAGGCAATGGTTGTTCCCCTTCTAAAAAAAAACAGGCCTTGATCCAGAGATACATGCTAACTATAGGCCCCTATCTCTCCTGCCCAGTTTAGCAAAGATCGTCGAGAAGCACGTCCACTCTGTGCTTTCTTCCTTTCTTGAAGATCAGGGGTTACTCCACTCTACCCAATCTGGCTTCCGCTCCAATTTGAGCACTGAGACCGCTCTTTTGGAAGTTAATGAAGCCATTAAGGAAGTTCTCGACGCAGGTGGAAGAGCTATGCTGGTGATGTTGGATCTGTCGGTGGCCTTCGACACCGTCCCGCATGAGGCCCTCTTGAGAAGACTTCACGAGATTGGTCTCAGAGGGACGGTGTTGAGCTGGCTGAGATCTTACCTAGCGGGTCGTCGACAAGTGGTCTGGGCCCCGCCGTACTCCGCCGAGGTGCCGCCTATGGATGTCGGAGTCCCACAAGGGTCGGTGCTAAGCCCGACCCTTTTCAACATCTTCATGACTCCATTGGCGGTACTTGCGGAGTCCATGGGTGCCCAGATCATATCATACGCTGACGACACCCAGCTTCTCTTCACCTGCAAGAAGGGCATGGAGTTCGACGGGGAGAGCATCCGTGGTTGCCTTGGGGCTGTCTTCGACTGGTTTCAGTGAAGCAGCCTCAAGTGCAACCCTGATAAATCTGAGGTGCTCTTCTTTGGCTGTCAGGCAGACCCGCCTTGGCAGGAATGGTGGCCGGTGTGCATGTCACCCCCTTCCTCTTCCTCCGTGGTTGCTAAAAACCTGGGGATCAAAATCGACAATACCCTTTCGTTGAAAACTCAGATCACAGGTCTCACCAGCACCTGCTTTGGTCTGCTAAAAATGCTGTGTAAATTCCTTCCTCTGCTTCCTTTAGTCCACAGGAAGTTGACAGTACAGGCTCTGATCTGTTCCAGGATTGACTATTCAAATGTTCTCTACCTGGGTTTACCGGATTACCTCCTTCATAAACTTCAGGTAGTACAAAACTCCGCGGCAAGGGCTATTTTCGGCCTACCTCGGCAAGCTAGGTTATCTGAGTTGCTTTCCTCCCTTCATTGGCTCCCTGTCAAGAAGCGTATTACTTTCAAAGCTCTCACATTAGCCCATAAGGCACTCCATTTGGTTGGGGCCTCGTACATTCAGAAACGGCTCCTTTTCTATAAACCCACCAGATCTCTCCGATCTGAATGTCTCGGCCTGGCAACGGTTCCTCCCATTAGGAAGGTCAGGATAGGTGGACGTTCCTTTAAACATCTCTCCCCCAAACTATGGAACTCCCTTCCTGTTGATCTTCGCCGTACCTCCAATCTGCTTGCCTTTAGAAAGGCTTTGAAAACTTGGCTTTACAATCAGTAATTTGTTATGTTTCTGTTCTTTCCATCTTTCTTTCTCAGCTACGGGTCATAAAGCGCCGGGACACTCCTTGGAGTAGCCGTGCGCTATATAAGTTACCCCATTAACATTTAGTGGTGATGCAGGGTGTAGAGTGGATTGTGAACACTTTTTGCCTTTACAGTTTTTTCAGTTATTTATGGATGATGTATTTTTAGGTGAGATTGTTGAGCAGACTAATTTGTATGCTGAACAGTTTTTGAGGGACAACCGTGACAAACGTAGGCCCCACTCTAGAGCTACCCGGTGGACTCCCACAAATCTGGAAGAGATGAAGAAGTTTATGGGTTTGACTTTATTGATTGGTTTAATAAGGAAGCCGTCCATGGCTTCATATTGGTCTACCAGTCCCTTGATGGCAATAGTCATATTTCCTGCAGTTATGACTAGTAATCGTTTTTTACTTTTGCTTCGGATGCTGCATTTTGTTGATAATTCTTTGGCGTTGCCACGACTGCAACCGTCTTATTAAGATTTGGCCTGTTCTTGATCACTTTTTAGATCAATTTTCAGAGATCTATACCCCAGGGAAATATATATCTATTGATGAGTCTTTGGTCCTGTTCAAGGACCATTTGGTTTTTAGGCAGTACATTCCTAGCAAGAGGGCACGCTATGGAATTAAGCTGTATATGTTCTCTGAGAGTAGGACAGGATGCACTGGTAGGGATTCCACTATTCACCCCCCTGGTTGTCCATCCACTTTTGGAGTTTCAGAGAAAATTGTGTGGGATCCTGCTAGAGGACTGTTTAACAGAGGCCACCATTGTACTGTGAGAACTTCTACACTGCTGTGCAGTTGTTTAAGGAATTGTTCAAAGTGGACACTTTTGCTTGTGGCACAAACTGCTTTAACCGTAAAGGTTATCCAAAAGAACTTGTTAGCAAAAATCTTCAGAGGGGACAGTGCAGTTCTTTGCGTTTTGATGAACTACTAGCTCTGAAGATTGTGGACAGGAGGTATGTGTACATGCTGACTACCATCCATGATGTGAGTACTTCACCTGTGCCTCTTTGGGGTCAGATTGCTGAATTGTGCAAACCTGTGTGCATTTTAGATTACAATAAGCACATGGGTGGTGTTGATAGAGTAGACCAGAGGTTGGATCCTTACACTCCTATTCCTAGGGCTTATGTTTGGTACAAGAAGTTGGCCATCCATCATTTCAATTTAGTAACTTTCAATGCTTTTATTGTGTTCAAGGAGTGTTCTCCTGCATCAAGGTTAACTTTTGTTCAGTTTCAGCAGTCTGTCATAGGCAGCCTTGTAGTTGTGGAACAGGCAATTGTTCCTAGAGTTGGCGTGTTGGAGGATGTAGCTCCATTCAAAGATTGCCACTGTCCTGATCACATTCCTCCCACACCGTCACTAGACTTCCCCACTAGGAGATGTGGAGTCTGTTGGCGAAGAGGTACGTGGAAGGAGACTCGTATGTACTGCCCCAAGTGTCCTTCTTACCCTGGGCTGTGTGTGCCTGCTTGTTTTAGAATGTGAGAGTTTGCTGGATCTGCACAGACTGAGAATGGGTATATCAGGACCAGTGCTAAACTGGTTCACCTCCTTATTACACAACCGAACACAACAAATCAAGATTAGCAACACTCTTTCCAACCCCGTTCCAGTAAGGCTGGGCATCCCTCAAGGATTCTCTCTCTCCCCGACATTGTTCAACTTGTTCATGGAGCCGTTCACCGAAATCCTCCAAGTGCCTAACTTGCAATATCATATGTACGCTGATGATACACAATTGTATTTAAACACCGTGGAAGACATTAAACAGCTCAACTCCACACTCAGGAACACCCAAACATGGTTGGCAGAAAAATTATCTCAAACTGAAAGCTGTAAAGACTGAATTCCTCCTTATAGCCCCCCCCCCCACTAAAATCCCTTTAATGCAAAACTTAATCCAACATCTCACTGCACTCAACGTGCAACCAACTATTGTGGACTCAGCAAAATCATTGGGAATAACTCTGGACAGCAATCTCTCCATGCAGAAACATGTTAGCAACGCTACAAAGGGAGAAAACTTCCAGTTAAACATTCAAGTTGAAGCCATTCTTGCCAGTCGACGACCCCTACGACAACTTTCCTACACAAAAATGTGTGAAAAAAGTGATTTTTTCAGCTAAATTTGAGGTTTGCAGAGGATTCTGGATAAAGAAACTTTGAAGGATCCACGCAAGTCATACCTCCCTGGAATCCCCTGGGTGTCTAGTTTTCAGAAATGTGTGGGTTTGGTAGGTTTCCCTAGGTGGCCACTGAGCACCGGGCCAAAAACCCAGGGGACCCCCTTGCAAAACCAGGTCTTTTTGAAATAGGCAATTTTGATGTCACTTCACTATGTTCTGGGCCCTAGCCTGTCACGGGTACTTGGGCCTCCCACATAAGTGAGGCACCATTTTTATTGGGAGACCCGGGGGAACGCTGGGTGGTAGGAAATTTGTGTCAGCCCGGTGATGTCACAGCTTTTGCACCAAAAAATTTGTGAAAAAAGTGATTTTTTCAGCAACATTTGAGGTTTGCAGGGGATTCTAGGTAAGGAAACTTTGGAGAATCTACGCAAGCCATACCTATATGGAATCCCCCAGGAGTCTAGTTTTCAGAAATGTGTGGGTTTGGTAGGTTTCCCTAGGTGCCAGCGGAGCTAGGGTTCAGAACCTACAGCTAGGCACTTTGCCAAAAAAGGGTCATTTTTCCCTGTGAAATTGTGGTGTGTCCACGTTGCGTTTTGCGCTGTTTACTGTCACGGGCACTAGGCCTACCCATACAAGTGAGGTACCATTTTTCTTGGAAGACTTTGGGGAGCGCGGGGTGGGTGTAAATATGTAGATCCACGCTAATTCCAGAACTTTCCACCACAGAAATGTGAGGAAAATGTGTTTTTCTTGTCAATTTTTAGGTTTTGCATGGGATTCTGGATTTCCCTTGGTGTCTAGTTTTAAAAATTGTATAGGTTTGCTAGGTTTCCCTAGGTGCCGGCAGAGCTCGGGTTAAAAAAAATACAGCAAGACACTTTGCCAAAAAAGGGTCATATTTCACTGTGAAATTGTGCTGTGTCCACATTGCGTTTTGGGCCGTTTCCTGTCGCGGGCACTAATCCTACCCACACCAGTGAGGTACCATTTTTTTCTCTGAAGACTTTGGGGAACACGGGGTGAATGGAAATTTGTGGGTCCACGCATATTCCAGACCTGTCCACCACAGAAATGCTAGAAAAATTTGTTTTTGGACAATTCTTTTAGGTTTGCAAGGGATTCTGGGTAACAGAACCTGATGGGAGTCAGTCAAGGCACCCCATCCTGGATTTCCCTGGGTGTCTATGTTTTTTAAATCTATAGGTTTGATAGGTTTCCCTAGGTGCCAGCAGAGCTAGGATTCAACAACTACAGCTAGGTACTTTGCCAACTTTATTCACTATGAAATTGTGGTGTGTCCACGTTGCATTTTGCGCTGTTTCATGTTGCGTGCACTAGGCCTACCCACGCAAGTGAGGTACCATTTTTCTCTGAAGACTTTTAGGAGCGCGGGGTGAGTGGAAATTTGTGGATCCACACAGATCCCAGAGCTTTCCACCACAGAAATGTGAGGAAAATTAGTTTTTTTGGACAATTTGTTAGGTTTGATAGGGATTCCGGGTAACAGAACCTGGAAGGAGGCAGTCGAGTCCCCCCATCCTAGATTCCCCTGGGTGTGTAGTTTTTAAAAATGTATAGATGTGCTAGGTTTCCCTAGGTGCCAGCAGAGCTAGGGTTCAAAAACTACAGCTAAGCACTTCGCTAAAAAAGGGTCATTTTTTCACTGTGAAACTGCACTGTGTACACGTTGCGTTTTGACCCGTTTCATGTCACGGGAACTAGGCCTACCCACACATGTGAGGTACCATTTTCTCGGAAGACTTTGGGGAACATGAGGTTGGGGGAAATGTGTGGATCCAAGCAGATTCTAGAACTTTCCACCACTGAAATGTGAGGAAAAAGTTTTTTGTTAATTTCTTAGGTTTGCGAGGGATTCTGGGTAACAGAACCTGGTGTGAGGTAGTAGAGTCACCCCATACCAAATTCCCCTGGGTGTCTAGTTTTCAAAAATATATAGGTTTGCTAGGTTTCCCTAGGTGCCAGCAGAGCTAGGGTTATTGTGGTGTGTCCACGTTGCGTTTTGCGCCATTTAATGCTGCGGGAACTAGGCCTACCCAGGCAAGTGAGGTACCGTTTTTCTTGGAAGACTTTAGGGAACGTGCGGTATTTGTGGATCCAAGCAGGTTTTCAAGAACTTTCCACCACTGAAATGTGAAGAAAATGTGTTTTTTGCCAATTTTTTAGGTTTGCAGGGAATTCTGGGTAACAGAACCTGCTGGGATGCAGTCAAGTCAGCCCATCCCGGATTCCCCTGGTTGTCTGGTTACCAAATTCCCCTGGGTGTCTAGTTTTCAAAAATGTATAGGTTTGCTAGGTTTCCCTTGGTGCCAGCAGAGCTAGGGTTAAGAAACTACAGCTAGGCACTTTGCATAAAAAAGAGTCCTTTTTCACTGTGAAATTGTGGTGTGTCCACGTTGCGTTTTGTGCCGTTTCATATCGCGGGAACTAGGCCCACCCACGCAAGTGAGGTGCCATTTTACTCAGAAGACTTTGGGGAACACAGGGTGGGTGAAAATGTGTGGATCCACGCAGATTCCAAAACTTTTTTGGTCATTCTTTAGGTTTGCAAAGGATTCTGGGTAACAGAACCTGGTGAGAGCCAGTCAAGTCCCCCTATCCTGTGTTTCCCTAGGTGTCTAGTTTTAAAAAATGTATGGGTTTGCTAGGTTTCCCTAGGGCAGAGCTAGGGTTCAAAAACTACAGCTAGGCACTTTGCAAAAAAAGGGTAATTTTTCAGTGTGAAAATGTGGTGTGTTCACGTTGTGTTTTGAGCCATTACCTGTCCTGGGCACTATGCCTGCCCACACAAGTGAGGTACCATTTTTATTGGGAGTCTTAGGGTAATTCAGATTTGTAAAGCAACTGTTATTATCTATTGACTTTCAATGCATTTATGCCTTCCAAATGAAAAAACAATGTGTAAAAAAGAAGTCATTTTGAAAAATGACCGATAATTCTCATGCTAGTATGACTGTTCCCAATTTTGGAAATGTGCAAATATCTACTGTTTCTAAACTCTATATTTTTATCCCATTTCAGAAATACATAGGTGCCTTTCATCCCAATTTTTCCATGTATACATTTTCCCAGAGTAATTGCTATATACCCGCTACATAATTAAAAAACATTGCAAGTTGCTGCTCAATTTTTGGCTCTGGGTTCGTCGAGTTCTTGGTGAACCTACAAGTCCTTCATATCCCCTCATCCAGTAAGTTCTCGCAAATGTAACAGTATATTGATTTTAAAGAGCTGTCATAATTAGAAGAAGTTATAGGTGAAAACGTTGACACAAAAGGCTGTTTTTTTCAACTAATTTTCAGTTTTTCCTATCTTTACCTGTTAATTTATATAAAGAAACATTGAAGGATCTACACAAATGACCCCTTGATGAATTTAGAATTATGTCTAGTTTTCAAAACTGTATAGCTTTCCAGGATCTATTATTGCTTTCATACCCATTTCTACCATGAACTAGAAGGAGGTTGAAAGCGCACAAACTAGCAAAAATAGGATATGTTCCAGAAAAAATGCCAAAACTGTGTAAAATATGTTGGTTTTCTGACAAAGTCTGTCATTACCTAAAAGCTGGGAAAATGCTGATTTCAGCCCCATAAACCCTTTTGTGATACCAATTGCAGGGAAACACCCAGGCACTTTCATTTTCAGCACCTTTTTCCCCATTGTTCCCAAAAAAACAAAAATGTAGCTGTATTGTGGCACATTTCTGGGTCCCCTTCAGGGAAATCCACAAACACTGGGTGCCTTTAGAATCCCTGTGGTGTTGGAAGAAAAGGACGCAAATTTGGCATGGATACCTTATGTGGTCAATAAAGTAACGGGGTCCTCAGCACGACTATCCCAAATAGCACAAAAAAGGCTTAGCACAGGGTGGAGAAAGGCCTAGCAGCGAAGGGGTTAAAGGAGAAAGGACCCGGCTATGCTTCCCCTGTGGCAGCCTTTTCAAATGCAGACATGCGGCACATCCCATGTAGGTGACTCCTAATAAGCCCTGATTCACGGCTCATGACAGCACTACAAAAACCAATTTGCTTGAACACTGGTTATTATATGCAGCATAAATGAGTACAAATGAGCATGCATTTGGATGATTAAAGGGATGGTTCAGGTGCCTGCACTCCACTTCTGGAGCCTGGAAGCACAAGTCAAGCAAGGTTTGTTGCATAGTGATTATTTGATGTGTAACTGCTCAACACTACAGTGTGGCAGCATGTGCCAGAGCCACAAGAGGAGGAAAGACAAGATAGTAGTGATTCTGAGGAGAAGCAGTACATGTCCACATTGAAAGGTTGCTGATATGACATGCATCAGAGAGCATATGATTACACAATTGACAAGTTAACCTCACCTTGTTGATGCCCAATCGCACATCTTGTAATTAAGATAAAATACACCATGAGTAAAGTATTTATTTAAATTTTAAAAAAAACACTCTCTTAAAACTCACCCTAACCCCAACTATCCCATCCCACAAGATAACAAATGGCCCACTCGAGCACATCCCTCAGCCTTCTAAACCCATCCTCTAACTGTTTACACAGAGGCTTATTTCTTGACAGGAGGCTTGCCTGACCCTAAGAAGTTGGTTGCTCACGCTGAACACCTTCTAGCTGGCCTAAATGATGAAACCTGGGAGGGTTGATTTGAGAATAAGTGACGGACGAGAGTGTGGTGCTATCCTGGCTTCTGGATTGCACCATGGTTTATTGTTGCTGATCAAGGTTCATAGTCATGGTGTCAAACTCTGTCCTGCAGTCATCTCCAAGCTCATGATGTGTATTGATGATGCCGTAAGAAAGTCGAGTGACTAATTGATGGACTGACTGATCATGGTGAGTCTATCTTGACGGTGCCTATTAAAACCATGCTTCCATGGAGGTCAGCCAATTTGTGATGTCCTTCAAGGTCTCTGCGATAGAGAATGGATGCTGGACAGATTCAGCTGAAGGTGGGTTATTGTTATCTTGTGGAGGGTCCATGCCTTACTGTCAGCCGACACGTCCTGGGACGTGATATGTGTTTCTTGAAAACACTTCAAGGTCGCATGTTAAGACACCCTTAGTCCATAATTGCCTGAACAACTGTTTGCACACATCAAAAGTCTTGGCTGTGGTGAGAAAGATTGTGATGAGTATCAGCTGTGTCCGTGGCCAGTGGTTTCTCTATTCGCAGGAAGCCCTCTTCCCACTGTGACTGGGTGTGTGGTGGTTGCTTCAGCTGAGGTCTGGTGGTAGCTATGGCTGGGGCACGGTGGAAACTTTGGACTTTGGCACTGGGGTAAGTAAAATCCCTTCATATTATTTGTTAAAACACAACTCGATCATGGTTTCTCTTAATTTTTTTAATCTATTTGTTTCATGCTTCTTGCCTAACCACTATCCATCCTCCAAAAGCCTCACTCACTATGATTTGAATATATTTAGCAACAAACCTATATACCTGTTTGTCACTGTAATCCTGAATCAAACTATGCTAAGACTCCTGTGCTAGCCAGGTACACTGCATGCGCACACGAACCCCACAAAAATGTTAGAGGGGAAGTCAGAAATGGCTGTTGGACACTATAGAGCAGAATATACAAGTGAATACTGAGACCTCGCCCTTTAAAGAGTCACAAACTATTACTACGAATTTCTCACCGTTAGAACAAAACATGCTTGGAAGTCCCAGATCAACTTTTCCCCCTCCCACCTACAAGCTTCTCATGAAAGGCAACCAGGAACTCGTTTATGTTTTACTTTTGTGTAGCATGTTTATCAAAACCACTTCTCAAAATTTACAAAACTGCACACAATTACCGAAAACGTGTGCTAAGGAATAGCACTCATTACAACCCATGCAGTTACAACACATACCTTTACAACGCAAGTCGTTACAATGATGCATTGTTAAATCGCATGCCATTACAACGCATGTCGTTACAATGACTTACTGTAGGGGGCGCTGTAATTTTAAATAGTATAATTTACTATTTCAACTCCAGTGTGTGCTGCAGTGGGGAAGGTGTTGGATTGAAAATCCAACAAATCCAACACCTTCTGCCCCCTACACCAAGTCGTTGTAACAACTTGCGTTGTAATGGCATGCAATGTTACAAAGCGTTGTTGTAACGACTTGCGTTGCAAAGGCATTAAGATGTAATGCCTGCATTGTAATGGATGTTTTCCCGTGCTAACACAATGGAACATTAAATATCAACAAATGAATTCAAGGCAATCTGTATAATCCGATTTCAAAATATTGAAAAAGAATATTAAAAAGAGAAATGCAAAACAAAGCACATCCTAACTTACTTAAGAATAAGAGAAGAATGTTTAGTAAGCAAAAGTGTGTTCCAGACTTTTAGAGCGGGGACTGTAGAAGATTGTATTTGAAATGTGCACTTTGTATATGGCGAAGCAAATACGCATTGTGGTAATGTCTATGGCATGGTTCTTTGTATAAGAAAGTCTTTTTCATTTGGAAGCAAATGATCTTCCTGTCCTGCAAATCAGATACTGCCACCAGAACCACTAGTCTGATCACAGAGAAATTCAAATGAATATCATGGATCAGTCTCTCCGAATCACTTGATGCAAACAGACAGGGGCCAACTCACAGTTTAAATTTGAGGCTAAAGCAATACTCATGTAATACTAATTCTTAGTACTCTTTCATGTACTCTTAAATGCAAATTGGCTCTCAAACATCTATAATCAGAATTAAAAAGCAATGTCCAGTAAGTATGCATAATATGTTCTAACAAATAGAAAGAACTGCGAACACTTTCCACTATTATTAATAGATAACTCAAATTTCACTCAAGTCCACAAGTTAGAATCAAGGGCCTGTCTAGTTCTGCTGAAGCCCAAACTTCTAGTCACCTCAGAGTAGCCTCAATAAGGACCCAAAAAGTGGAGGAGTAAGGGACGTGAGGAAAGAGAATTTGCGCAAAGTAGGGGAGCCCAAAGGGAATGTGAAACAAAGAGTGGCTAAATATTCGAAAGGGTAAAAACGAGTAACAAGATAACACAAGATAATGGATGTTTTCCTTAAGAAATGTAAGTAACAATGTCTCACAATAAAAGTTTAATAATATTTTAAATTATATATGTAACTAAATATATATATATATATGTGTTAATATTTAAATTGTGTTATATTAGTGTTAATTTTAATATATTTAATATTTATATATATTTTTAAAAATAATATTTCGATATGACAACAATATTTTTAAATCAATATTTTTGTCATTTACATTATAAATATATAAATATAGGATGATGATACTTTTTACAACAAAACTTATGTTACAACATTTTGGTATGCCGATATTTCCAGAGACGGTATTTTGTCAGTAAACCGTAATACATCTTACCGTGTGTTAGAAATGGGGGTCTCTATTTGGCAGTGGTATGTACCCTGTCCAAGTAGGGACCCTTCCTTCCATTCATGATAAGGGATGAGATGAGTTTAGCACAAAATACCTTTGATGAGTCAAAATCCAAGGCGAACGACCGTCGCAGGGGAGGGAAGCATCAGAAAACACAGCAATGTGTTGATTCTTGAGTCTCAGCGGAATGGATGCGTCAGTTCTGCTGCGCACAGTAGAAGAGTTGTGTTGATACCTTGTTACGAGGAGAAGCGATGCGTCGAAATCCAAAGACAGTTTCTTTCTGTGGGGTGATATGCTGAAACTTGCCGCACAGGTGGGATGGGTTGAAATCCGGACAGGCTGCAGACAATGCAGTGGTGACGAAGCAGGTACTGCATCGATTGTTCCAGCCACGAACCAGTGACCCGTTGATTTCTCCAGCTGCACAGCAGGGCCTCCATTGAAGTTGGGGTGGCGGTCTGAGACGTCAGAGACTCAGGGCTGCTGCAGTTCTTTTGGCCCCGAACAGGCGCTGCATAGATTTTTCATTTTTTCATGTGCAGTTTGGCAATGCTTTGTTTTTTTAATGGCACAGCAAGCTTCCTTTCCAAAAAACTGCTCTGGTAGGGAAATGCGTGGATTTTGATATTTTGAAGGAGGCAACCCACCTCCTAGGGCCCAATATTGGAATTGGCACCACTTGGCAGGTCAGAATACCCAGCAGAGGAGTTCAGGGGGCTGCAGGTGAAGTCTTTGCTGGCCCTGAAACTCCTTAACAGGAGGCTAGCACTCACAATCCCTTGGAGAATCTTCTCATGCAGGATACAAAGGCAAACTCCAGTCCTTGTCCTCTTCAAGACGAAGCAGCAAAAGTAGGCCAACCCGTCAAAGCAATACAGTAAAGGGTCAGTACTCGTCTGACAGAATTCCAGGTCTTCCTCTTGGCTGGGCCTCCTCTTGATCCAGAAGTGTCCCCAAAGTGTGGGGTACAGTTCCAATACTTATATCCGTTTTGGCCTTTGAAGTACGTATACTTTAAAGGGACGACTTTGTTGTCAACAAGATATTGCCTTGGCTCCAGAAGCACTGCAAGGGGGTGGAGACAGCATTGTGAGAGGACAGGCACAGCCATATTCAGGTGCCAGTGACAACTCCTCACACCACTCTAGTGAGGAAGACCCATCAGCCTGGTGATGGGCATCAGGATATGCAGGGCACACCTCAGCTCCTTTCTTGTGACTGTCTGTAGTGAATGCACAAACACACCCTGTCAGTCTAACCCAGATGTTAATCCCACAGGCAGGCAGAGACACAGAATGGTAAAGCAAGAACATGTCTACTTTAAAAACCAGCTTCACTAAAAGATGTATTTGTAAATTCTGAGGTCAGGGAGCCCAAACTTCAAATCTCTATCTCTGCCCAACTAAAAGTTACACTCCTAAGATGTTACAAGGCAGCTCCACTGATAACGTAAGGGAGATATAGGCCATGCAATAGTGAAAAATGAAATTGGCAATATTTCACTATCAGGACATGTACAACACACCAGTACATGTTGTACCTTCCACATACACTGGACCCTGTCAATGGCGCTACTTTGGGCCTACCTTTGGGGTGCCTTACATACAGTAAAAGGGAAGGATTGAGTCTGGCAAGTGGCTGTACTTGTCAGGTCGACATGTTGGTTAAAAACTGCTCTTGCAGACACTGCAGTGGCAGGCCTAAGACAGGTTGCAGGGCTGCTCCTATGGGTGGCTCACTCATTGCTACCAGGCCACAAGTAGCATTTGATTTACAGGCCCTGGGCAAACACAGTGCACTTTATTAGGAACTTACTAATAATTAAATATGACAATAATGGGAAAACCAATCATAATCACAATTAACACAGGGTGAAATTGCACGGTAACACTGATCAGCAAGTGCTCAGAGTGCAGAAACCAGAAATAACAACGTCCAGCATACAGTCATAAATGCAGGAGGTAGAGGCAAAAAGACAGGGGAAAGGATGCCAGATCTAACGCTGAACATAAAAAAGCAGAAATCCACTGGACTGAACAAAGATTAAAGTGACATTATAATTAGGTTTGAAAATATGATCTTAGTTCCCATTAAAAAGCTCAAGAAATGTACTGAAAAAAACAAAGGTTAATGTAGGGTTATTGTTAAATGTTGAAATAACATAAAAGCCAATGTTTACAAATTAAAAAACACTGACATTCCCAAATTATTGAGCTATTTATAATTTGCACATCTGCCATAAGTTGCTGATCACCTCACAAATTACATCCAGGATGATTTAATGATGTTAAAGGACATTATCAATGATATATCGAATAACATCACTGATGATTTCACTGATGCCATCATGACATCATACAGTCATTTTTGTAGCATCCCATGACAAGCTACTTTAATGGGTTTCCCATCTAAAGTCTTAACGACCCACAAGTTTAGGTAAAGAGATTGAAAGGCATTCATTTTACATTGAAAAAACACATTTTGCGAGGCACTGTGGACAACACTCCGTAGTTTGGTAAAATACACTACTCACATTGCTGAGATGGGCACAATGGCATACTGCCTTGCTGCCATGCTTACAACATTAGTGTAAGATAAACCACCTCTACATAAGGCACTGCTACATTCTAGATCAATTAACTATATGAAATGCTTCAAAATCTTCAGCAAAGTTCTAGAAATAAATATCTATCTAAACGTCATCGCGACATAGATTTTATTCTATAGCACTGAATTGCAAATATTTAAAATGGGTATGTGCCCAGATATATAGTGGTGGATTCTCGATTGTCAATATAAACTTCAGCCTTTCTCAAATGATTTTTTAACAGACTTTAAGCTTTAAGCTACAACTTTCCTTGAAACACACTTCTGCAACACACATCAGATACACTTAGGATTTACCTTGTTTAACATAAAGTAGTGGCTGCACCCAAAGGACATATATGTGTAAAGTGTAAACAGTGCACCATATATCATTCACCATGCACAATCACACTGGCCTACATGACCTACGATACTTCCATGCTATGCACACACACACACACACAGGTTTACACAATAGCTCTAAGCTTTATATGACTATGGTGATGTCATACATTAGAAAACAGACAAAGAAACTACCGGACTACAAACAGTGAGACAAAGGTTAGCAGAAAAGCTAAAATGTCTGGGTCAAAAAGGAATACATATTCACTAAGTGAGAAAGAATCCCATTAGCCCACCATGGTGGCAGAACATCATCATTTGGGATTTGCTGTGGGTTATATGACTAGTGCAGCCAACAATGATGGAAGAAAAGCAGTACTTAATTCATAACTCAGTGATTGATACAGCCACAGCTTAATTTCAATCGGTGGTGCTGAAGATTTGCAGTGCAAAAAGGTGAAAATCAGCAGTGCGAATAAGTTAAAATTGACTACAGTAACTTTAATAGATGCTATCTTAGTGTCAAATCTAAATACCAGTGTGCTGATAGTTTGAAAGAATAAGTATCATTAGTGATGAATTGGCAGGTCTACATCTTTCAGCCACATGGATATCATTAATCCAGGCTTTCGTCAGGACCAATATGTTACAACGCTACTGCAAATGTGGTGTAAAAACTGTGCAAAAACAAATATAACAACTAGATGGTTGGTGCGATACACCCTACCATACCCTGTGAGTCCCAAATGATCGTCGAATATCACAGGAAACTTGAGTTCCTTCCTAGAAAAAACAATTAATAATAGTGAATAATTTCAAGAGACCCAGAACACATAGCAACACTGTCACTCAATGTCTCATCTTTTACCAATGGCAATATTGTCCAATTTATCACTTTCTTACAGCATGAATAGTTACAAAAAAGGAGATATGCACTCACCCATCTTTATGGGGGAGTACTCCTCACCTCACCTGGCATCTGCTCAGGGAATGAGGCCCGCTCTGTATTGTGGGTAAACACAAACGTCACAAAAAGAGTACGTATATCTGTGTGACAGTTTCCCATCTTAATCATAAAAACCTTGTTGTACCACAGGGTAGCAATAATAAACTGTGTCTGGCTAACATTGTAGCTAGTTTTAACCACTCATCCACTAGCACTGCACTTTTCCCACCACACACACCACTCACATTGGGTTTTATGAATACCGCTCCTACTTGAAAACATCCCTGAGCTCCTCCCTCGCAGCAAGAGGGTTGTAGCACACATCATGATTAGGCTTTGTGATGCAAGGAGGATTCCCCATGATGAAGCATGACACCTTTGATGTGTGAGGGAAACTGTACTTAAAAGGGATCCCTCCCCCTCTCCAGCATAGTTGTTCCTACTTCTGCACTATCACTGCTCGATCTCGGACCCGAGGGCTCTTTGTGTGTTATTGAGTCTATAATTGGGGAGTGTGCCCTTGCTGGTTGATACCACGCATGCCATTATATCGCAAGTCATATCAAAGACTTGCTGTAAGGGGCGTGCAACACCAGGGATTGTGTTGTATTTAAAATCAGAACACCTTCCCTGCTGTTGCACAAACTGGAGTAGGAATAGTAATTAATACTATTCCTAAGTCGGGCTATGACTGAGAACCACGCCCGCTGCTTCTCCCCAGGAATGGCGTTTCCTACCTGGCTGGCGTTTTCTGTGTGCTCAGCGGCTTTGGCAATGCGGGGCTATTGTTGAGGATGATGGCAGGACGCAAGTCTTTGTAACCACCGAAGCAGGCTGTCAGGAGTCTGACCCCCGAAGTAGGCTGTGAGGAGTGTCAAAAGCGCCGAGAAGCTGGTGGTTGCCGGACGCGCTGTTGGGGAGAGTGAGTATTTCCGAACGGCTTCAGAGTGGCGTGAAATTTTCTACGCCCGGCTGCGGTGATTCTGGCCAAATCTTCACTGGTGTCTCATGGAGTTGTACTGGTCCGTTTCTTTGGAGGCAGCTGATGTGGTGTTCAGGTTCGGTGGACCGGGGGGAGATACCCAGAAGGGAGAGGTAATCAAAGAAGGCAAAAACACTAACATACAGAGATCGAAGAAGGGGCAAGAATGAGTAAACCTTTGAAGAATGGTAATGCAGCCACTAAATCAGATTCTGTGGCCCGCCTTAAGGCAAAAAAACGGTATACACCTGTTACAACGCAACTTTTACAACTACCTACCATTACAACGCAACTTTTACAACGCATACCATTACAACGCATTGCGCTGGGGGGCGCTCTAGGATAGGGAATAAGTTGAATTTACTATCCAACACCTTCCCTAGTGTCCACTGGGACTGGAGTTGGAATAGTAAATTATACTTACCACTATCCAGCACCTCTAAGCGCTATGCGTTGTAATGGTATGCGTTGTAATGGTCGCGTTGTAATGGTAGGTAGTTGTAATGGTATGCGTTGTAACGCCATACATCCCAAAAAAACACCTAGCACAGGCAAAAGAAGCTGCACGTAGGGCCAAACAGGTGAAGAACTCTAACTCTAACCCTAACTCCAATTCCTCTGGACTCGATAGTACTTTTGAAAGCTCGGATGAGGAGCTGCCCCTCACTGCCTCTCCGCAACATGAGGGACCAGTGATTGATCAGGTGAATATTACATCAGAGTTGGTAGAAGCGGCCGCTGTCCCTACCAAGTCTCAACAAGGCAACTCCACATGAGATGGCCCAAAGGAAAATTCAAAGGAGGTGAAGGAATTTCCATTATTTAAAAAAAAGAAAGCCACTTCACAATCTTCTTCCTCAAGCCCTAGCTCAACTTCAAGGGCATATAAGGGCCCATTATCAGGGTCAACTCTGGAACCGGTCTCTTCAGACCTGGTTCCCATAGAGCAACATAATTTCAAGTCTGAGAATTCAGAAGGCTCAATGATACATCAAGGTCAAATCCAAGATCATGTACAAGACTCAGTGGCGTACCTAACATCTTCAACTCCCTCGAACCTAGTGGAGATGCCTCCATCCACACAAATTTCAGCCCAGGTACATGGAGCAGTAGGCGAAGATAGGAGGACAGCGATTGATACCTCATTGATAACTTCCCAAATGAAATTTCAGGCACAATCTCAACTCCAGTCAGGGCCACAAGGGATAGAACTGCCAGAAGCTGTATCTGCTCGGGCAGATCCCAAGACTGGAACTACGAAAGTTAGTAATGCGGATTTACAAAGCAATTTTAGCCAAAATGCAGAGACTTTGGGTGTCTATCAGTTAGATATAAGAGACATGTTGAATCTAATACTGGAAGAGGTCCGTCAAATGAAGAAAATGCAACAACAAGGAATCGCCGCTCTACATCCACGGTTGGAGAAAACTAATGACATGCTTTCCCATCAAACTCCAAGAGGCGGAAGCAAAGCCAGAATTTCTGCTTTGTAGGACCAAATGACTTGGTAATTGGAGAAGTAAAGGAGGCGGCGAAAAATAAAAGGTACCTGGAGAACAAATTGGAGGAACTTGAAAATCATTCTTGGAGATCCAACCTCCAGACTGTTGGGGTTCCTGAAGGTATTGAAGGCTCTCAAACCCTCCTATGTGTTAACTCATTTATTTAACAGAAAGTTCTTCCTGAGTTTGAGGGCGATCTTACAATTACAAGAGCTCATCGTATCCTAGCTCAAACGTTTCCCAATTCCACGATACCCAGAACAATCCTGCTGAATTTCGCAGACTTTCATATCAAGGAAAGAATCTTGACAAAAGCGATCCAGCAGAGGCAGTTTTCAGTAAATGAGACTAGCAAATGTCACATTTTTTCGGATATGACTGCCGCCGCTGCTCGGAGAAGAAAAGGATTCGTCAAGATTCTTCATCTGTTTAAAGCCCACGGTGCTCAAGCATCAATCACTCAACAATCGAAATTGAGAGTTTTAGTGAAAGGGAAATTGTTCATGTTTTCTGATTCAGAAGAAGCACAGGTTTTGCTTAAAGAGATTTCATCAGGATACAGTGCGTAAAGCACTGCTATTTAGATAGAGCCATTATATGGTAACAGGGAAAAAATGGCTTCATTTCCTTTAATATAAGATGTGTTTATTCAGTAGCCAACTTTTGATTGATTTAAAGGTATTGCTGGGGGTGGGGGGTAGCGGCACCACTAAGGGTGTGATTCCATGGTACCGAAGTGGCTAGATGGAAGGGGCAACAAGTGGCTAGCGTAGTCACCAAGAGGTTTCTCACATTTTGCAGGGGGTGGGGGGTCTTTGGGGTGGAAAGGGAGGGTCTGGGGTCACAGCAGAAAAAAAAGAGTATGAGCAGATGGTACAGATGGTACAGAAAACACACAAGTTAAAGTTTTGGTATGGAGCGGGCCAGGTGCCTATTCTAAAGGTAGTATCAATCATAGAAACCAGTAAATGTAAGATCCTATCAGTCAATGCAAATGGAATGCTAAACAAATAGAAGCATGGCACTCTTATTAGATGGTTAACATCACTAAATCCCCAAGTTCTGTTTTTTCAGGAGACACAATTGAAATATAATTCTCCTAAATTACTTATACCCAAGGACTTTTCAAAAAAAATGTTGGCGTCTTCAGGCCTTGCAGTGAGAGCAGTAGCAATTTATTTCTCGAGTAAACTTCCCTGGAAAATTTTACAAGTGCATAGGGATACACAAGGGACATGGATTTGGGTGGTAACTAGGTTACAAGGGAAAATATTGAATTTTTTAAATTACTATGGACCTGTTTCGGATGATATCGTACCCTTGGTCCTAATTAATGATCTATTGATAGGATCCCCCGGGTAGGTGATTTTTGGAGGGGATTTTAACTTTATACAAGACGTAAGGAAAGACACTTCCAATAAAAACAAAAAACAACTAAAACAAAAGAGAAAAAAATTAGTGGGAGTCATTAGACAAAAACACCAACTGGTGGATCCGCGGCGGGAAATCAATCCAGACAAGAAATGTTATACCTGTTACTCGCACTGTTTTTTGGACAGCGTTTCAAATTGATTTCTTTCTTACCTTCAGAACGCTCTAGATCCAAGAGGCTGGCATTGGCCTTTTTCAAATCATGCTCATGTTGGGGTAGAAATAGTACTCGGGGGAGGAAGTAGGGAACGGCCCAGGTGGCAGCTGGATCGTCTCCTTTTGCAAAATGAGGACTGGGTAAAAGGTTTTAGAGAGTGGATCTTTGAATACTTTCAGATCAATGAGAATACCGTAGGCCCCTATTCAGTGTGGGGGGGGGGGGGTTTAAGGTGGCAGTCCACAGGCAGATAATAGCCTTTACGGCTGCCCAGTCCAATACCCGGAGGGCTAAGATAGCTAAATTACAAGCTGAGGTGGATCAGGAATACACTCTTCAACTTCAGCTTCTCCCAAATCAATATAAGCAGGCAAGAACAGCGTTGATGGACTTTTTTATTTTAGAAGAGGTCTGTAACTCACAGATATTTCAACAAAGGGTCTATGAAGAAAGACAGTTATTTGGCAAATTCCTGGCAAATTCCATAAGAAAAAAACAAGAGTCAGCTATAATATCTAAAGCTTTAGACCCCCGGACTGGTCGAGAAGTAGTTAATGGCAGCAATATCCCACAGATTTTTGTTGACCACTTTCGCCAGCTTTACTCTACTGAATATTTAGTGAAGGAGGAGACGATCCAGGAATACTTCATAAATACGAATGTTCCCAAACTGTCAGATAATCGGATCAGCGAACTGGGTTTGGATGTGGAAGCCGCCGAGATCTCAGAAGCTATTAAAACAACAGTTGGGGCAAAAGCTTGTGGGCAGGATGGCTTTCCAATCGAGTTATATAAAGTCTTTTTAGAAGAACTAATTACCCCCTTAAAAAATTATTTAACTTTGTTAAAAAGGGTGGTTTTGTTCCTGCAGATTTTAAAGAAGCAATAATTGTTTCCTTTGTTAAAAAAGATAAAAACCCAGCAGGCGTAAATTCATATAGACCCATCAGTCTTTCGAATTCAGACTATAAAATTCTGATGAAAGTATGGGCAGAGCGTTGTTTACTTGCCGCCCAAGAGACAATCCACAAAGATAAGACTGGTTTCATAGCAGGTAGATCAATGGCGGCCAATAGCCAGTTTTTAATACATGCCTTGGATTATTTTAACACCAATTTTATACCGGCAAGTATTGTAATGGTTGATGCGGAGAAAGCTTTCGACCTTGTGAACTGGAGAACCCTGTTTGTTAGCCTTGGCTGGTTTGGCGTTCCTGCCCAGGTAGTTAATATGCTACGCAATATCTACCAGGGGGCCATGGCTTTGGTAGTAATAAATTGAAATTGTGCAGCTACTATAAAAATAAACCGTGGAACCAGGCAGGGTTGTCCCCTCTAGAGCTATAGAGCCCTTGGTAATTAAAATACGAAATAATGCTGCTATTCAACCCCCGATCGCTGGCATGGCCAAGTTGAAATTTTTTGCAGATGACATTATTTCATACCTGACTCCCGATAAAGATAATCTTGAAACAGTTTTAAGGGAATTTCTAAATTTTGAACAAATAGGCGGGTATAAAATAAATGCCAATAAAACCAAAGTTCTTTCCCTTAACGCAGATCTGAATTCTTTTCCATCTTGCTTGAAGATACAAGCAACTACGGCTGACCCCATAATATATCTTGGGATATTTGTATCTAGCCAGTACCAACAGCTACTTGAATTGAATGAAGGATAAGATTAAGAATCTTTTGGAACAATGGATATTACTCCCCCTAGCGATAGTGGGTAGAGTTTCGTTGATTGAAATGTCCATACTTCTGATGCTTATTTTTCTGTTCACTAATGCCCCAATCAAGATAAATCAATCCTATTTTAGGGAAATTAAAACCTTACTTAGGGAATTTGTTTGGGGCAAGAAAGCTCCAAGTGTTAAATTGACTGTGGTGCAATTACCTATAGTACAAGGGGGCTTAGCTTTGCTGCATTTGAGTACATACTATGAGGTCACTTTTTTAGATTTCGTGTCTGGCTTGATGGGATCTAAATGGACCAGAGACAGCTTTTGTATAAATAAAATGACAGAAGAAATTGGTGTACAAACTCGAGTGTTTTTAAAAACTTCCAAACTCCCTAAAAACACACCATACAAGACTTTAAAAGATAATTATTTTTGGCTCCAGTCCTTTTTTAAAAAGACAGGCTCGGGTCTCCAATATTTAAAACTGAGAGAATGTACTAGTCTCGGTCTCCAGCTGCAAATAATGCATATTAACACCTGGGAAGGCTGTGGATTATCCGAGCTGAGACATTTTATAATTCAAAATAGGCTGATTTCCTGGCAAGAAGTAGTGGCAAGGGCGGAGAGCCACCGGAAACTGGCCTTCTTTGAATATTTACGAGTTGTTCATCTTTTAAAAAATACCAGTGGTATATTGGATGTCCCTGAACAACTTGTGATAGGTCTCTATGGGGCTAATATTAACCCCTTCGCAGCGGCAGATATTCCGCCGCAGTGCTAAGGGGGCTGGGGGGGCGCGCGGCGTGCCCATGCTGGTGACAGAACCGCTCTGTCACCAGCCTTGGTTGAGCTGTGCTCATGACTGAGCGGTTCCTTCATGGCCCCACCCGCTCAATAGAAAGCGCCGCGCAGGCGCAAAATCAGCACCGCACAGGTGCATCTAGCGGGCCATGACGGAACCGCTCCGTCATCAGCACAGCGCTACCGCGGCTGATGACGGAGCGGTTCCGTCATTAGCGAGGAAGCGGTTAAAGGTGTGGGAAACTGGTATAAGCTGCTACATAAACAGGGTCAAGCTCCCGCGATAGAGAGCCATTTGGGTGAAATAGCTCGGGAGACAGGGTTTAGGCTGACTTTGAAGGAGTGGGAGGCCATCTGTTATCTAGGAAGTAAATCACTGTGTGCCGCAAATTTTAAAAGGATGGCCTTCCTATCACGATGGATTTCCTATTTAACTCCGGCCAACTTAAGAAAAAGATTCCCGGGTGTAGAGAACAAGTGCTTTCTCTGTCAGATCGATGGGTAAGGTGGATGGCACCATACTTTTTTATGCATGTCCGCGGCTGAGGCCTTTCTGTGAGGTTGTGTTTTACTGAAATCGAGCAAGCAATCGGAAAGAGTGTTTTGCTCAAGCCCGAAGCAGCTTGGTTTGGACTCTGCAGAGATGGAACAATGCTATCTGAGGCTGAAAAAGCCTTTGTATTTATTGCTTGTATGGTAGCTCGTTCTCTAATTCTTCAGAATTGGAAATCCAGCGAAGCTCTCTCTCATTTGAAATGGTTCAATAAAATGAAAGGCCCCGAAAATTAAAGAAGCCTATGCTAGACGGGTGGAGGCTATTAGAAAATTTGAAAATAACTGGAAGTTTTTTAATGATTAGAAAAGTCTAAATAGGGTTCTTAACACTTGTGTTTGTAAATTGATGTAGCATCTCTCATTATAAGGCTTTAGCACTTTCTTCATGGCACTTTAGATGCACTAGCAGTTTTTTGCCTGTTGCACTTTATAGAACGATGCATTTTGCATTATTGGTCAATGATGTTACTAGCCGTTTCAGCCATAATCCTTTAAAAAAAAATTTTTTTATTGTAGTTATGACAGCTTTAGGTGATAAGAAGGCACTAGCACTTTATTGGTCTTGGTCTTGCTCTGTAGATGCACTAGTAACTTTCTTCATTGCTGCTGCTTTTCAAAGATAAATTTATACATTGTTAATTTGTGAATGAGCATATGATTAGCTGCTACAGCCATAGATTTCTTCATTATTTATTGAGAAGCTGTTGTTTCGATTTTTTACAAACTGGTTTTAATAATGATTTTAAGTATACTATGTATTTTATGAATCTAATGTTCTGCTCAATAAAAGTTTTCAAAAAAAATAAAATACTAGTCCTATGTCCAGCACGCCCCCTACAGCAAGTCTTTGATATGACTTGGGAGGTAATGGCATGTGTGGCATCAACACAGTTGTTTCAACAACTGCGTTGTAAAGGCGTGCATTGTGAAAAGAGGGTGTCAGAGCTTGAGATGAAGAAAAAGAGGTATAGGGAGAAAGAAGCAAATACATGGTGGCAGAGAGAAAGATGAAGAAAATGACACAGAGGGAGAAAGAATGAAAATCACGCTAAGTGAGGGACAGAAAAAGAGAGAGAGAAAAAGATAGAATAGGCAAGAGAGATGCATGGGTATGGGCTTCTTTGTGATACTGACAGATAAAGAGTTGTAGATACATAAAAAAGAGGGGCCTTTACACATTGCAATAACATAAGAAACACTGATCTCCATTCCATTCTCTACTCCACCATAAGCTAATATTATAACATTAGATTGATGCCTCCTTCCGTTGATTAATGTCCAGTATGTTAATAGATTGTCCATTCATACTCTTAATACAAAACAGCTACCAAACACAGACTCTACTTCCAGAATCCCTGAGTAATTAATGTCCACATCTTGTTGTGAAAAGTAGGACTGAGTGGGAGAAAAGTTGTGTGCCAACAAATTCCCATCAAGGTACCCCTTTCAATACAAAGGGATATGACTATAAAATAGACATACTAGAAAGGCCTTAAGCGTAAATCCACCTTTGGGAAGTTAAGTGGCAGGTAGCCTCAAAAAGTATTACCCTGTTAAGAATACAAAGGCATGTTGAAAATAGAAGAAACGTACTGTTTAACACTTATTGTGGCCTATAGATAAACTATTTAGAATTTAGTGTATTTTAAATGGTGGCTTGGTAAATAAATTGGCTACGTATACGGGCCCCTCTTTGAGGAAAAGTTTATTACAACACAAAAGCACTAAATAAACTACCAGAATTGTACACAGTCAAATGAGAGTGCAGACTTGATTTGTGGTAACATTTCAAGGGAAGTACTACAAGTTTGTCAAGATTACTGTTTGACTTTTCCCTGCCCCCTCTTATTTAATGTTTAAATCGTAGAAAAAAATACTTATTTGACTTACCTCTCAATTTTGTATTACTGTACCATTCACTCAGTGCTTAATTTGCAAAAACGTAAGTGGCAGGGCTCTTGTCAGGAGGCCACTGCACCCTGTGCCACACACTGTCCCGGCCAGCACAGCCAACGATAGTAACAACACTAGTGCTAACATTCGCACTCCTACAAGTGTTACAATTCAGACTATTTCAGGCCCCCAAAGCTATAAGAATGGCCTAGGCAGCAGGTAATATTCATTTTTAATGTGTGTTGAGTTAATTATTAACTGTTGTTGTGGTCATCTCTAAATTAGACAGCGCCACTTTCTAGCAGATTGTCACCTGCCCAGGTCCTGACAATTCAGTGCCGGTGTTGAGCACTGGAAACCACTGGCTCAAATTAAGCACTGGGTTCACTGCTCCTACATAAGCACTTTTTGATTACATCACTCTATAAACTGATACAGACAAGGAGGAACCTTGCACATTATAAAGGACTTGCCATACTGAACACCAGGGTCCTTACTACAGCTCCGATGTAGTGTGCAACATCCTCCCTCAATGGGTTGCCGCTAATTAAGCAAATTTTAGTGCACGTGCGAAGTCATATTTGGCAAAATCAAGTGCACTATATACACAGAACTATGAAGTATTTAAATGTTGAGAAACACATATCTCCCCTGCCCCATTTTAATTGTTTGACACTCTAACAGCCCCAGAATGGAAGCCAGTCGCAATACATTCAGCCTTCAGGGGGTTGATCTACTTGTCAGAATGGCAGTCCCACTACAGGAATTCCACATAACCTGGGGCACTTTTCTGGGGTAAGTTCAGGACTTTTCCATTAACATTACAATTGTAAAATGTAAAGGTAAGTGTGGGAAATATATTTCAAACACGGCATAACGATAGCAGATTGTATCAAAGATGAACGTACAATTTTTACATACTTTTTGCTATCGAGACCTGTATGAATCTTCTAAATTAATGATTTATAGACTTCTCTCTACTGATGTCTTTATCAAACGCCTTCCCCGAACGTATTAAAAAAAGGAGGTGTTGTGGTCATTCACAGAAACTCTATTCAACTCTTATACTATAAAGCAGGAAACTACTTAATTGTCCAATTCCTGGCACTAGAAGTCTGTAAAGAGAAAGTGACTGTCTCTGCAATAAATATTATACGCCATCCTTCAGTCCACAGCTAGCTAGTCACTGAGCAATTGATGGAAGTTTCTCTTCCAAAACTCCAATGTCTGCTAATGGCATCGTTTTAGGAAATGTTAACCTCCACTTGAATTACACAAGTAATTTTCAAGTCCAGTGACCACATTTCTTGATAATAATGGAACGAGAAATTCTTTAGGGTCCCAACTAGTGAATGGGTCTATTCTTATCTTATCTTATCTTATCTTAAGTGACATTTATAGAGCGCACTGACACCATAAGGAAAGACTCGATCCACTCGAGGGCAGGACCCTGGATGCCGGCCTGTCCGACACGGTGGAGAAGGATATCATGGTCCAACATGTCGAAAGCAGCCCACAAATCCAGAAGCACAAGGGCCTGGGGTGTCCCTTTGTCAGCGTTCCCCCTCAGGGCGTCCAATACTGCCAGGATGACGGACTCGGTGAAATGGGCCGGCCTAAAGCCGTCCTGATTAGGCTCAAAATAGCAGGAGCTCTCGACAAAGTTTGAAAGGCACCGAGTGACGTGGGCCTCGAGGAGCTTGGACAGGTAGGGCAGGAGGGATATAGGACGATAATTGGAGGGACCGGCGGGGTCCACACCTGGTTTCTTCAATAGAGGCACTAAGATGGCCTCCTTGAAAGAGCTAGGAACCATGCCAGTCTTAAGGGAAGCGTTCAGCAAGGGTAGTATATGATCCGGCAGTTTGAGACAGACGTCCCGGAGGACCGAGGGAGGGCAGCAATCGTTGGGAGATCCTGATTTGACCCGGGTCACAAGCTCGGCTAAAGTGTTGGGGTCAAGGGCAGGGAACTGGGTAAGGGACACTGGGTTGATGAGAGAAGTGTCTGATGGCTGCGCATGGGTGAGGGGGAATGGACTTCTTGATTTTGACAATTCTCTCAATGAAAAGGGAGTTAAGGGCATCGCACGTCTCTTGGGTTGGGGTCTGAGTAGGTAGGGTTCTATCATCCGTGGTAAGCTCATTCATAATCTTAAAAACTTCCTTTGATTTATTATGAGCGGACAGAATTCTGTCAGAGACATGTGAAGATTTAGCCGAGGAAATCGCACTTTTATATTCTTTGCGTGCCGCTACGAAGATTCTGGACCTTCTGACTGCATATGAAGATGCCATGTGAAGAGAATCCCTAGTGCTAGAAGATTTAGCAGACCATCATTTATTGATGCATCATTTAGTCAACCCTGCCGCATAATTTATTCCTCCCCTACCCCATAATTCCAATGGCCATATTCATACCTTTAAAAGTAGTTGTAAAATAAATCACCACCTGGGTTCCCAAAATGGAAGCAAAGTAAATATCTGGGTATTAAAGGTAAATTAGAAAAAAAGGATCCCAAAATACCTATGTCTGTGAAGAGATCAGAACTATTTTCAGGCAGATATGAACAACATCTTTGTTGAATTTTTAATCATGCAGACGTCGTAATGGAATTCATTTGAATTTCGAAGACATACAGCCTGATTCATGTACGGGCCGTTTTGCGTGGCCCTAATAGCGAATCATAGCGACTCGCTATTGAGGACACGCAAAACGGCATTCATGTAGGAATTGCTAAATCAATAGCGATTCCTACATGTTCTCTATTTGCGAGTAGCAATTTGCTACTCGCAAAAAAAGGAATAACTCCCCATTCATTCCTATGGGCCAAAAGGCCCATAGAATGAATGGGGAGTATCCCTTATTTGCGAGTAGCAATTTGCTACTCGCAAATCAGATAGCGATTTTAAGGGTGCCAGGGGTGTCCAAAGGACACCCTGTAGCACCCCTAAAATGCACATTTGAACAGGTGTTGCGCACACACATGTCCAAAGGACATGTGTGTGTGCAACATGCAACTTAGAGAAATGCTTTTAAAAGCATTTTTCTATGTTTTTGCTATTTACCGAGAGGTCTGACCTCTCGGTAAATAGCGGCCCAATTTTGCTAAATCGCAATTTTTGCAAGTGTCATGAATAGCATTTAAGGAATCTCTAATAGAGATTCCTTAAATGCTAATCCTCGCATATTTGCTAATTCCTCATTAGCGATTTTTGCATTTGGGATTGTGAATCCCAAATGCCAAAATTGCACTCGCAAAAGGCAAGATTCTGAGAATCTTGCCCTTTGCGAGTGCAATTTTGCTTCATGAATCAGGCGGTTAATCTCTACCCATCTCACAATCCTAAAATCACCCTTACCTCCATTTACTTCCACCAAACACTACAATTTAAAATCACCCATTACCTTTCCCCACCCTAGAACAGTAAAATTACCCTTACCTCGTGTTACTTCTAAATACCCCTAACTCTTGTCACCCTTACACCCTTCCTTTACAAGCCATAACCTCAAAAATCACTCTTACCTCCACTTACTGCTACCCATTCCTGAAACCTAAAATCACTCTTACCTCCCTGTACCTCTACCAAGTCCTAAACCCTAAAAAAGTATGTTATTTAAAAAAAAATACTCACCTGCGAGGTATAGTACTGGGTGAAAAAGGTACAGGTACAAATGGTAAAGTTACAAATACTTACCTCCATGGTACATACCTGCATGGTGAAAACTGGGTGGGAAAGGCCCTGTGTGGTAAATCCTGCATGGTAAAGGCTGTTTCCCCTCAGGCAGGACACATTCGTACCACCTCTTTAAGCATTCCCCTGTCTTCACCTTGATACTCCGAAATGTTTTGGAGGCACTGTTGGTTGTTTTATACCCTTCGGTATGTTTGGTGGGCACTTTCTCACCTTTGCCACTTTGCTCCCTTCCTGCCACCCCACAGCCTATTCTTTAGGTCTCACCTGGGACAGCTGTTGCTTGCAAGACCTTTTGTTTGTATGTGGGGGCTTGGAGTCAACCAGCTCTTTGCCGATGGTTTGCTTAATCAGCACTCTCATTTCTTGCCTTCTCTTTGTCAGCGAGTGCCAGATTTGCTCCCTCTTTGCGTATTTGGCCCTCGACTGGAGCATGGCCCAGTACAGCTTCCCTTGCTCAGTGCTCTTCCGCTGCTTGCTGCTTTCAAAGGTACTTTTTTCCTTTTACTTGCATCCCCTTTCTCCATCCCCTTTCCGCATTGTTGCTTGCCCCACTATCCCACCTCCCACCTGCATTGTTGTTTTTTTGATGCACCCCTCCCACAATGGATCACTGCCCCTCCTGCACAGCATTGGCCTCTTCATAGTGCTTTATTCCCTAACTTTTAGCCATGCTGTTGTACAACATTGCTAGAATACATTGACAAAGCCAATAGCTCTTGCATAGGTTAAATTTATTGGTTTTGTTAGTGCATGTTT
>NW_028248070.1:0-43599 GCF_964263255.1 Lissotriton vulgaris
GAATTGAAGTACAGCTTCCGTATGTTGGTACCTCAGCGGTTTGCATATCAGTGGACGCGGGCCTCTGTAACCGTGAGGGATGTAGCTAGGAACCCTATGGGCTCTGTCGAGTTCAAACTCGTGGTGGAAGGAAATCCCTGTTATCTTCGGAATCCAAGCTTCTAGAAAGTCTACACAGGAACTCGCTTCTTTCTCTGCATTTCCTGGGATTCCAAAAATGCGCACGTTTCCCCTCCTACTTCTGTCCTCTAACTCCGCGAACTGGCATCTGAGCTGGTCCGTTGATCCCTGGAGTTGCTGTATGGAGTTGGATGCAGTATTGGTTCTGTCTTCCAAGTCGCTAATTCTCTGTTCCGCTTCATCTATGCTTTTGTGTACAGAGCTCATGTCAGCTCTAATTGCAGTAAGTTCCAGCTGCATAGAGTCAGTATTGGATTTGGTTGACTTTGCTAGGTCGTGTACTTCTGCTAGTTTTTTCAGGATTACTTCTAGGGTACTACTAACGTCCGCCCTCGATTTGATAGGAGAGTCTGACAATGAGGGTTCCGGTTTCACCTTTTTGTTGTTCTTCTTCTCATCTCTGTCCGCCATTTTGAAGGAGTTTCGTGTGTGGTTAGCGCTATTGCGATGGCCTTCCAGTTTGCGAGAAAGAACAGGATGACCTGTGGGATGTTAGAGCGCTGGTCAAGTCAGGTTGTCTAACAGAGACCGCAAGGTTGTGTCTTAGATCTCAGAGTTCTGGCAGGTAGCGCTATGCCGTTGAAGCAATTTGCTGGACATTTGCGGTGAAACAGCGCATTTGTAGTGTCCTACGAACGAGGCAGATAGTGGGCGGCCATCTTAGGGACAGGCAGGCAGTTGGGCACAAGGAGTCACCGTTAATCAGGATCCAAGCCGGTTAAATTAAATTGTTTCACTCCGGAGAATCAGTCATTAATTAGCGCAGCATCTAAGGCTCACCTCTCCTCCGTGTGTGGCTCTTAGATCCGCCGTTTCCCGATATGCGACGTGCAGCTTGTCAGCGCGCTGCTCCGGGGTTCATATCCAGTCGCGTGGTAGCAAGTCGGCAAAAAGGTGCAACCCGCGGGTATTCGGCGCCCAACTTTGCAAGAAAGCAGTAAAAGAAACACGCAAAATGAGAAAAGGGGGCAGGGTAGAAACAAGCTTACCCCCTGGGCCTAATCAGGGGGTCCCACAAGAACCCCCAGGGCCCAAAAAAGCATTTTTATTAAAAAAATATTAATAAATCTGCCGAATCCTTGCTGAGTGCGTGAAAATGTAAAAAACATAAGTGGGATGAGGCCCCGGGTGGGCCAGGTTCTTGGGGCAGTAAAAAACATGTGTGGGGGGCCCCAATGCCCACCACACTGCCCCAGGGACCGCCACCCCAGAGGCTTTGTATAGATATTTGCTGGGGCACACACCCTCCGCAGTCCCGGGGACTGCCACCCCCCAGGGCTTGTTTTTTTTCATAGTTTGGGGGGCCTCTAAGGCCCCCAAAGCCCCGGGGACTGCCACTCCCAGGGCTCTCATTAATTACATTTGTAGGGCAGCCCCAGGGACCGCCACCCCCGGGGCTTCTTTAAAAATAAAAAAAATGCCTATGTGGGGGGACTCGGGCCCCCCACATGCCCTGGGGACCGCCACCTTCCCGGGCACTAATATACAAATTTGGGGCTCCGTTACAGACCCCCAAGCCCCGGGGACCGCCACCTACCCTGGGGTGGTGGGAGGGGGCCCGCAGCCCCCCTCCTGGAGCCAGTGATGGCCCTGGGGACCGCCACACCCCAGGGCCAGTTCCTGCAGTGTCCCAGGGCGCCCCCTCCCTTCACCACTGTGCAAACGCGCGCCCTGGCACATTGAAATTGGGGAAGTAATTTCCCTTGAATATTGAGGGTCCCTGGGGGCCAACTAGACCACCAGGTACCTCCAGTATGCACCAGGGAGGTGCGTTGCAGTGAGGTGTTCAGTAGCCATGCCCCTATTTACACCTCTCTGAAATGCAGCTCTGTGGTGCTTACTGGATGCACCTCATGGGCTAGTTGGACCCCATGGACCCCTAGGATTCAAGGGGACTTAATCTCCCAACTTAAAACACGCAACGGGGCGCGTTTGCACAGTGGTGAAGGGAGGGGGCAGAGCCTGAGGAAACATGTGTGCAAAAACGCAGTGTGGTGCGTTTTAAGTTGGAGAATTAAATCCTCTTCAATTCTGAAGGTCCCTGTGTGTCATCAACCCCACCAGGTACCTCCAGTAAGTGCCGCAAAGCTGCGTTGCAGAGAGGTGGGCCAGGCCACGCCCCTTTTTACGCCTGTCTGCAACGCAGCTCTGTGGCGCTTACTCGTGGTACCTAGTTGGCTAGTTGGACCCCAGGACCATCAGGAATCAAGGGGACTTAATCTCCCAACTTAAAAGCCACAGGGTGCGTTTGCACACGTCACCTCAGGCCCCCCTCCCTTCACTACTGTGCAAACGCACGCGTAGCACGTTTTAAGAGGTAGTGTTAATACCCCTGCTCTATTATGTACTAGGGCCTTACAGAGGAGGTCATGCTAATCATAGGGAAACCCCAAAGAATAGTGTTCCCTAGTGTATGTAGGTGTCTTCACTGTATTCTACGTATCTTTTAGCATAGCACTGGCTCTATGCATGGTTAGTCAGAGTCAGGTGCCACCAGTACCCATCTGAAAAAGTGGTGGGCACAGGATAATTTTGGAACAAGCCTTTTTCTGCTCCTCTGTTGGTTCTTTCTGTACATGTCTTGCGTCTTCCTGCATTTTTGTTCATCTTTGAGGACTTCTGTTGCTTCTTTCTGCATTTCTTTTGCTTCTTTCTGTGCATTTTTTCTTCTTCCTTCACATGTCCTACCTCTGTAGGCATAGTTAGAACTAGTATTTGAAAAACCTTTGAAATTCACTGAAAAAACCATAGGATTCAGGCACGTTATAGTTAGAAATTAGCATTTAAAAAACTTTAGAAATTCACTGAAAAAACATAGGTTTCAGGGGTGTTATAGTTAGCTGGACATTTCACTCGTACAAAACCATAGAAAATCCTCAGTTATAGTTAGTTCTGCTAACTACAACTCACGCCCCCGCAATACACTGCTGATGACGTCAAATATTACATCACTCATGACATGGTCAGTGACATCACTGATGACATCTCAAATGACATCACTGATGACACCATCCATGTGATAAATTGATGCATATTCTCACACCCTAATATAACCTTTGATACACCCACTCTAAATTACAGACTACCATTCTCAAAACCATAGACCCGCCAAAAGCAATAACTACATACACACTCACTGATTCTTAGGTGTACACACACATCCACTCACTCACCCATACAGTCACTCATACTTATGGTCAGTCAGTACAAGACTATCATATGCACTCATATACCTATATAAACACTCACACACCACCACTCATCCATAGAGGTACTAACACATCTAGTCAGTCATGCAAATAATTAATCACACTGCCATTAAGTCACCTATACAGTTACACACACCAGCTCAATCACTCATACAAATACTAGCACATTCTTACGCTCTTATACAGTCACTGATACAAACACACACTCATCCATACAGCCACTCTCACAATCACACACTCTCACATATAGCCATTTATATACTCCAACACACATATATATATACTGCCTTTAACATATGTAGTTCCCCACACATGTACCACTGAGATACACATTCACTCACTAAAACACCCATACACACACTCACCCACCCATACAGACCTCACGGGTGAGTAGTGCGCTTTACAAATGATATGATTGATTGATTGATTGATCACAGATGCACTCTTGAAACCATGTACCCAGTGAAGCACCCACTCACACGTTTATGCACAGTCACACACACCCCACTCACATAAAATCTCAAGTACCCATACAGATACTCAGACACCCAATCAATAACACATATTAACACTCGTGTAGCTATTCACAAACCCATGTAGCCGGTTACACACCAACAGACACACGGATACAGACATTCACACAGTTCAGTCACTAACCCATGCATTCAGTAAGATATGTTTAATCACTCACTTATAGAGTCACGCACCTACTAAATCATCCATTCAGACACTTATATACCCACTCATTCTTCAATATGCCTTTCCCTATATATATTAAACATATTTAAACTTTACAGAAACACACAGTCACTGGATGATGTCATCAGTGATATCATCAGTGATGTCATTTGAGACATCGTCAGTGATGTCATCAGTGATATCACTGACCATGTCATGAGTGATGTAATATGTGACCTCATGAGCAGTGCATTGCAGGGGGGCGAGTGATAGTTAGCAGAACAAACCATAAAGGAGGAATTTCTATGTTTTTGTACGAGTGAAATGTCCCGGTAACTATTACACCCCCGAAACCTATGGTTTTTTCAGTGAATTTCTAAGGTTTTTTAAATGCTAAATTCTAACTATAACGTGCCTAAAAGCTATGGTTTTTTCAGTGAATATATATATATAACACCTACTGGCAGTCACCAGTAGGTAGTTATAGTTAGGACCTTAATTCCATAGGTAAATAATTTTTTGACTTGCCTGTATCTTTGTCGCCGTTTGAAAAATCTTCTTGAATTTGTTCTCAAAAAATGCCCTTGTGATTCTAGTTGTGCGTGGAAAGTTTTGGGGCAATTCGTCAAGCGGGGGATCAAAAAAAGTAAATTTCCTATGTTAATTCCCATAGTCTTTAGACACACCTGCAGCCCGAACCACTGGACAGAATGGCACCAAAGTTGGAAGAAAGGTAGATTTTGTTCCACAGATCACACTTTTTGTTATTTGGTATAAATCTGCTCAGTAGTTTTTGAGATATTAAAGAGAATATACATTTATACATCTGGGCAGTGCCAAAGCACAGATCTCATAGTGAGATTTTTTGGCTGTCAGCCATCAACCAGACATCACACATTACATCACTCATGACATGGGCAGTGACATAACTGATGACATCATCCACAAAATCTATGACGCACCCACTCACTCCACATAAAACCTTTCATACACCCACTCCAACTTTCACACTACCATTCTCGGAACAATTGATACACTCTTACCAGTGCTTACATACCCACTCATTGATTCATAGGTCTACACACACATCCACTCACTCACCCATACAGTCACTCATGCATCCACTCAGTCACTAATACAGCCACTAATATATCCATCTATACAGCCATACAGCCACTCACACACAGTCAGTCATTCATATAGCTACTCTCACACCTACCAAGTCACCTATAGGGTCAATCACACAGTCATATACTCACCTATACATGTATCCACACACACACACTCCTTTATTCATACAGATAGTAACACTTACTCACTTACCTATACAATCACTGACAAAAGCACACACTCACCCACACAGCCAATCTCACAATCACTCCATCACATATACAGTCCAACTCACCTATAGTGTCTATTAAATATGTAATTACTTACCCATATACTACTGACACATCCATTCATTCACTGGCACGGCCATACACACACTCACTCACCCATACAGACCCCACACACACACTCACTAGCCCATACAGCCACTGACTCACCCACTTCCTCATCACCCACCCACACAGACACTTAGACACCCATAGAGGTACTCAGACAACCAATCACTCACCCATACAGAAACTCACATACCCACTCACACACCCATGCAGCCACTTAGACACCAACTGACAGATAAAACATTCACACAAGTCACTCACCCATACATTCACTGAGATGCTTAATTATTCACTTATGCAGTTACTTGCGTACCACTGAATCATCCAATCAGGTACTAATACACCAACTGATTCACCAATACACTTTGGTATGTATATTTAACACTCATTAACATTTAGGAAACACTCATAGTCATTGGATGATGTGACCAGTGATGTCATTTGAAATGTCATGAGTGATGCCACTGACCATGTCATGAGTGATGTAATATGTGAGGGTGAGCGAGTTATAGTTAACTCAGATAACTATAACGGCTGAATTTCTCTGGTTTTGTACAAGTGAAATGTCATCCTAACTATAACATTCCCGAAACCTTTGTTTTTTCAGTGAATATATATATATATATATTTATTTATAGGTATATATATATATATATATATATATATATATATATATATATATATATATATATATATATATATATATATATATATCAGTAAATCCGTCTCTGGACACGAGGCAGCCGCCCCAGCCCAATTCCAAAACAAAGACGAAGGAGCAGACCCAGATTCAGTGCTTCAGTCAAGGTGCTTTATTATCTTCCAGCAAGCCAGCCGCCATTACGCGTTTCGCTTTACCACAAAGCTTGATCACATGGCAAGTTGCTCAAAGCTGGTGCCATTATTTAAAGTGACAGTGCGCGGCAAAATGAAAGATACATTTCAACAACATGGAAAAAATACTTTCAAGTTTTGTTGTATGTAAACGAGTAAAAGGCATCAATGCACATGTACACATCTGAACAATTTTATAAAATATATAAATAATTTAAATATATTTTTTTTAAAAGAGTCCACTGTAAATTCATGTATAAATACAAACATTTTCGTACAGTATTTCTTTACCCTGCGGGACCAAACATCTTATGTCTCCGCTTAAAACAGATGACAATTTCTGTCTAAATTCAAATTTGTTATATTTTTGGGGTAAAGAATAACCAAGATTAATTTTTCATCACCCTTTCAGATGTATACTTCAACATATTCCAGAAAATGAAGCCCCAGTGGGCCTATAATCTCTAATGTTGTTTTGATTGCTGGCACAAATAACAGCATATAAGAGGTGAAAACATTTTTATATATTGTGTGCAAAACTGTGAAGAAAATTTTGCCAGTGCTAGTGCAAAAAATAAACCGATCTAAACAAAAATTGGTTACCCCAGGAAGCCTCCTGGTTCAACCCTCTTAAAATAGCTCTAAATTCATAACTCAATTGAGTTGAGAGGAGGTATGAGCCCCCTAAAAGAAACAGAAACACATTCTGTAAGTAGCGGTACTAAATAGATCACCACATGTTATAAATGCCATACTGATTTTACTAAATCCTCATTCAGCATATGTAACCCTAAGTAAAATGACCAATATTCAGATTCATTACAATCAGTCAGATCCCTGACTGGCAAACAATGTTGTTATGGGGCATGTCCGACTACTATGAAGGAAGACTAGGATCATTCTGACTACAGACTGTAAAGTGCATTAAAGGCAGGTATAGAGATCTTCCGTTGCATTCAAGCCATTTGGCTGTTTACTGTCTAACTCAAGAATGTAACGGGTTTCAAGGAGACGAAGCCTTGCATCTCAGTCCCCTCCTCTTTTCATAGGCCATACCGAATCAATGGCAAAATAAGTTAAAAATAATGGATTGGAATTAGGTTCCATCTCAAAATGCCTAGCTACGGGATAGGCCTGGTCTTTGTTGATGATAGCCCTAATGTGCTGGAGTACACGCTTGTGGACCGGTAGCCGGGTACTCCCCACATACCTAAGCCCACAGGTGCACTCCAGCACATAGACCGCGTAGTCAGTCTTACAAGTCAATCTTTCAGTGATCTCTCTAGACTCCTGTGAAAATGGACCCATATAAGTAGTCTTGTTAATACCATGTTTGCATGCCTTGCATTGGGCACATTTCATAAAGCCTCTACCCAATGCCTTCCATGTACTGGATATCTGGGATTCAAAGGTATTTTTAACCAAAGCTTTGGTCATGGAATTAGATTTTCTGAAAGTTAACAGAGGTTTGACCGGAACCCTATTACCAATTGTTGGATCTCCCTGTATGAGATTCCAGTTGCGGTAAAATATTCTTCTGATGGCCAGGTGCTGTCTACAGTAAGTCAGAATCATTCGTGGCTCAATCTTATCCCCCTGAATGATTGTGGGAGAATCCTGTGTTTTGGGAGTCAAGGCTAGTGCACGGGACATTAATTGTGTCTTTTTCAAAGCAGCTTCATTAACACTGCTAGAATAGCCCCTTGCCTGGAATCTACACTTGCTAGACTCCTGTGCAACTCTGCACTCCTCATCATTGCTGCAAATACGCCTGATTCGCAGCATCTCCCCATAGGGATGCTGCGAATGAGATGTTGGGGATGCTGACTTGCAGCATGCAGGATGGTGTTACCAGCCGTAGGCTTTCTGAACAATTTTGTTTCAATACAGTTATTTTTGACACAAATCTCCATGTCCAGAAAGCTAACTGATTCTGCATGTACATATGAAGTAAACTGTAGATTTAAATTGTTCTTATTGAGTTTACTGACAAACTCCATTGCCGCTTCCTCTGTCCCTCTCCAAACAAAAAATAAATCATCTATATACCTGAGATAGGTGACTACGTGCTGCTCCATGATAACCCGGAGTTCGCCCCCCAGGACCTGTTCCTCCCACAGCCCCATGTGCAGACATGCGTAACTGGGGGAGAAACAGGCCCCCATGGCAACTCCTCGTACTTGCTGGTAAATTTGGTTATTGAAAACAAAATAATTTTGTTCCAAACATAACTTAGTCATGGCTAACAGCCTTTTGTTATGCACCCCACAGTGTATTGGACGCTTGTCCAGGAAATGTTCCATTGCTTTTAATCCATCCTGATGTTTAATCGAAGTGTAGAGGGAGGACACATCCATGGTCATAAGCAAAAATTCTGAGCACCACTGCAATTTGTCAATTTTCGGGATGAAATCCGTCGAATCCTGCACATAAGAACTCAAACCTTTAACCCAGTCCTGTAAAAAATAATCAATGTACTTGGACATATTCTCCAAAGAACTGTCAATGGCTGAAATAATTGGGCGCCCTGGTGGTATTTCACAGTTCTTATGGATCTTGGGGATGAGGTAAAATGAGGGAACTACCGGATACTCCTTCCTTAAGAATTTAAATTCATCCTCGGTAATGATACCCCCACTTCTCCAAGCCTGGAGTTTAGCCTTTTGATCATCCCAGGCTAGTTTCAAGGTTGGCAAGTTACTTTTTTTGTAACATAGAGGATCTCCAAGTTGCTTTTCTGCTTCAACCAGATATAATTCACATGGCCAGAGCACCACATTGCCGCCCTTGTCAGCTTGTCGTATCAGAATGTTATTATCCGCGTCCAACTTTTTAATTAATTGTGCATAGCTCCAATTTTGTTTAGTCATTTTCTGACATTTGCCATTGGTGACAGCATAAAGTTTTTTCAAATCTTTCGCCACCAAGTCATGGTAGACATCAATGTTGTCATGAGGCATTATGGGCTGAAAAGTGGACTTCGGTTTAAATGGACAAGCTCTTGAGCCTCCCCAGATCATACTCACATCTTGTGTTTGACTGCCATCTGTTTCTTTTTGGAGGGACCAAATTTCATCTAAAGCCCCCTGATCTCCCACCACCAATAGGGAGGGGCTCCTGGTCTCAACTGTTTTTTTTCTTTTGGATTGAAGACTGTAAAATTTACTGAGTTTAAGCTTACGTACAAATCTATATGTGTCCATGCGTGCATCCGCATAGTTAAAATTACATAGTGGGCAGAAAGATAAACCCAATGCTAGCACTGCTTCTTCCTGTTGGGTTAATACTGTACTGGTAAGATTAATCACTGAGTTGGGGCTGACGTTTGGGCTGCATTCCGGTTCTGGTATCGGTTCCACCTGCCTCTCGGTGGGCCCTTTGGCTTGCCTCTTGTGCCAGGTGTTCCTTTTGCGGCGCTGGCCTCGCTTGTAGTTGCGCCTTGTGTTTGCTTGGCCGGCAATGTTCTTGAGCGTAGTGTATCCCTGCGGTCCAGGCAAAGACAGTCCACTTCTTCTGCCATGGACAGTTTGGTAAAGCCCAACAGTGGGGCACTAGATTTTTCCCCTTCCCTTTGTTTTTTCAGTGAATATATATATATATATATATATATATATATATATTACCTACTGGCGGTCGCCAGTAGGTAGTTATAGTTAGGATTTTTTTCAATGTTAAATCTCAAAATTCTATTTGGAATAACTTTGGCACCGGTTGACGAATCTGCCTGAAAATTTCAGGAAAATGGCCTCGTCGAGCTCCGGTCCTTCCCTGAAAGTTTGGCGGGGATACAATAAGCGGGGGCCGAGATAAAAGGGGGGTCCCAAAACGCGTTTTCCCCATGTTAATTTCCATAGGGCGGTCGATTTCACTTTTAGCCCGAACGGCTGAATGGATTTACACCAAACTTGGCAAAATTGTAGGGACTGGTAGCCCGATGTGCCTTTGCTATGTCTCAAGATATGTGCTCCAGTGGATTTTGAGTAATTTAGGTCCAAAAAAATATATATATCTATAGCAGCGCACAGGTGCGCGCACCGGAGTGCGCTCCAGGCGCGACACGCGAGGTGCGCATGGAAAGCTGATTGGCTCTCGGGTGTCTGTAAACATTCCAAACAGTCCAGAGCGGTCGCCATCTTGTGTCTCGGTAAAATCGAGACATAAGAGGTGGCTAAAACAAAGTGGGAACTGACCATAAGGCGTCAGGGATAGACCCCTTTGACCCCCTAGGTTTGATGTGGGGGCTATAAAAGGGCCCCGCGGGGCATTTAAAATATTTTTTTTTTTTCGTTTTGCGCGGGGGAAGCGCTCGGTGCGCGCACCAGGTAGCGCACCGGGGAGCGTAAAATGAGGGAAAAAGATGACAGAGTTTTAAAAAAATGAAGTTTTCATTTAGAAATTGGAGGTAGTTCTTAAAAGAACTTTTTTTTTTCTTCTTTTTGTTGTTTTATATTTTTTTTGTGTTTTTGGAACTTTTTAAACTTTTTTTGGCTTTTCAAAACAGTTTTATATTTTTTTTGTATTTTTTAGGGGGAGAAACAAAAAAAGGGAATTGAAACTGGCTCAACTGGAGCAAAAAAACAAAAAACCCAAAAAATTATTTCTTTTTGGGGCACTTGTGATTATCACCTGCAAGGACGATGAGCTTAACACTTTGTTCCCCATAGGAGATAAGCTTGCCACAAGCCTTACAAGTAATTTTAAAATCAGCAAATCTTGGCTGAATGCAAGGCATCACCTCAGATGTTTCTGGTTGCGAGGAAGAGGGTTGTTTTCTTTGGGAGGGGGTCCTTGATGACTGGGGGAGGTTACTGGCCAGTTCCCGGAACTCTGCGCGAGAGTAGTTGTTTGGATGCTTTCTTGTCATGTGCCGAATCATGGTATAGTTACCAAAAGAATATTTCTTATTTGGGTTGCCCCGTGAAAGTTCATCATTGCAGATGAGGCAAGTGACTTTGGGCGCATTCACCTTTTTTTGCCCCTCTGGGATTGAAAAAAACTGCCAAATGAAGTGTGGTTTGGGTTTATAAGGTGTGTTTTCTTCAGGCAGCCATCTTCTTCTCCCCTCCTCCTCTTCCTCTTCCTCCTCCTCCTGTTCTTGACCACCAATATAATTTGGAGCTGGTCCTCTTGGTGGTGGTGGTGGTGGTGGTGGCTGAGATGCACCTGCTGCTGCTGCTACTGAAGCCATTTTAAAGTACAAAAAGGTACAGAGAGTTCCAAACAGATCTTCCTCAGTCAAAGGACAAAGTCAGAATAAGGAAAAAAGGTGGGGGCTTTCATCATTTGGAAAACAAAACTGTCCTGAACCAATGAGAAGTGTTATTTTCAGGTCACAAGACCAGGGGCTTCATCATTATGAAACTAAAACTGTTATGAACCAATGAAAAGTGTTATTTTCTGCTCACATGACCCGACGCGCTTACGCTACGCGCACGGGGGCGTGCAGCGTAAGCGCGTCGGAAGTTTACGTTTTGCGATCGTATTCGTTCGAGTACTTCCGGGTGCGCTTTCGCCGTGCGTATCACGCGGTCGCGGCTACGCGATACGTCACGATCATGTTTTCGTTTGCGATATTGGCGCTCACGAGACGCTCCCCGGAGCGCGCCCGGGGGCGCTTTTCAGAAATACGCTTTTCGGGGCGCACTCCGGGGCGCGCTCTGGGAGCGCTCCCCCCAAAAATTAAAAAAAAAAAATGGGATAATTGTAGAGACAGGTAGCCCTATTCTGAAGTGGTTTGTAAAAAAATTAACTTTATAAAAATATGTATTGTGCTACATTGGGCTTAATATATGTTAGAGCCAAAATGTAGCCCAAATGTAGCCCAAAGTAGCCCAATGAAGCCCAAAGATGGCCACCAGAGATCAAAAATTGTAAATGTAGCCCAAAATTCAACTAGATGTAGCACAACTGTAGCCCAATGACAGAATGTACCAGAGTGTTAAAAAGAACAACTAGAGTGCTAACAGTCTTATTTATAAAGTGAAACTTATAGTAAGGAATTAGCATTTAAAAAACCTATGAAATTCACTGAAAAAAACCATAGGTTTCACACCAGTTATAGTTAGGAATTAGCATTTAAAAAACCTATTAAATTCACTGAAAAAAACATAGGTTTCACACCAGTTATAGTTAGCTGGAAATTTTACTGATATAAAACCATTGAAATTCCCACGTTATAGTTAGTCGGACTCACTATAACTTGCGCGTGCAATGCACTGCTGATGACATCACATATTACATCACTCATGACATGGTCAGTGACATCACTCATGACATCACTGATGACACCATCCTTGTGACACAGTGACAGACCTCCTTTCAGTGTAATGTAACCCATGAAACACATATTCAAAAATAGAAACTAATATTTTCAAAAAAGTGGATATACCCATACCAGTTACAACAACCAATTCAGTAATACCACCATCTAATACACATCCACTCATGTGTATGTATATGGGTTATTAGATATTTTTATTAGTATCAGTATGAGTGTCTATATGGTTTGGTGGGGGTATTACTTAGCACATAGAAGCATGAGTGACTGACTCTTTGTTTGTATGTGTTTTGAAGACAACATATGTACAGGACTGTATGGGTGGATGATTGTCTATATGTGTTTGTTAGTGAGTGAATGACTGTCTCACTAGTGTCTTTATCAGTAACTACATATGTTTTAATCTAGTATATATGAATATTGATGTATATAAGTGAGTATATGTGAGAGTAAGAGATTGTAAGAGTTCCTGTTTAAATAAGTATGTGTTTCTATAAGTGATTGTTTAAGAGAATAAATATGTGTAATTTTAAATAGAAGTAAGGTGGAAGTGTGTGTATAACTCTATATTCAAATAAATGGATGTCCAATAGTTTATTTGCACGTGTGAATATGTGTGTGAGTAACTTTTGGATGAATGTCGGTGTGTAACAGGATGTATAGGTGTATCACTTCATATGATGAGTGAGTATATGTATGAGTGACTATATAGAACTGTTGGTGAATGAGTGGATGTGTATATAGATAGTGGAATTACTGAATTGCTTGTTGTAACTGATATAGGTATCTCCATTTTTTTAAAAATTTCAGTTTCTATTTTTGAATATGAGCCTCAAGGGTTACATTATAGTGAAAGGAGGTCTGTCACTATGTCACAAGGATGGTGTCATGAGTGATGTCACTGACCATGTCATGAGTGATGTAATATGTGATGTCATCAGCAGTGCATTGCACGCGCAAGTTATAGTGAGTCCGACTAACTATAACGTGGGAATTTCAATGGTTTTATATCAGTAAAATTTCCAGCTAACTATAACTGGTGTGAAACCTATGTTTTTTCCAGTGAATATATATATATATATATATATATATATATATATATATATATATATATATATATATATATATATATATATAGGTATATATATATATATATTCACTGAAAAAACCATAGGTTATAGACCATATATAGTTAGGGATTAGCATTTAAAAAACCTTATTTTATTTGCACAAAACCATTGAAATTCCATATATAGTTAGTTGCACTAACTATATATCGCGGACCCGCAATCCACTGCTAATGATGTCACATATTACATCATTCATGACATGGTCAGTGACATCACTGATGACATCACTGATGACATCTCAAATGACATCACTGATGACATCACTGACATCTCATTTGACATTACTGATTACATCACTGATGATATCATTTATGTGATAATACATCTTCAGACTCTAATATAACCTTTGATACACTCAGTGTAAACAGGCACTCACAGACTGTCACACATCCATGGAGTTACTCACACACCTATTCAGTCATGCAAAGAATCAATCACATCTCCATTTCCTTAACTATACAGTTATACACACCTTACTTATTCAAACTTATACTAACACATATTTACTCTCTTATACAATCCTTGATACAAGTTCACAATGATTCATACAGCCACTCTCACATTCACTGACTCTTATGTTCCGTTATTTATATATGTCAACTCTCACATGGAGTGTGTTTTACATATGTACTTACTTTGACATGTCGAACTGAGATATCCATTCACTCACCAATATACTCATGCACACAGTCAACTGTCCATACAGCTGTTTCTACATGCACTTTTGAACCCATACACCTAGGGAATCAACCGCTCACACATCTATGCACAGAGTTATACACCTCCCAGCCACCCACACACACACTCAGTCTCCCATACAAATACTTGGGCAACCATTCAATAACCCATATAGTAACTGATATAGCTACTGATTTAAACATGCAGCAGTTTACAGAAGAACATAAATATTGATTGCCAAATTAAGACACTTTAATCACTAACCCATGCACTCAGTGAGACACATTTAATCATTCTCTCATACAGTCAGTCATGCACCTACTAAATCCTTCATCCAGACACTTATACATCCACTCATTCTTCAATATGTAAGACATATTTTAACTTTACAGAAACATACAGTCACTGGGTGTTGTCATCAGTGATGTCATCAGTGATGTCATTTGAGATGTCATCAGTGATGTCATCAGTGATGTCACTGACCATGTCATGAATGATGTAATATGTGACATCATTAGCAGTGGATTGCGGGTCCGCGATATATAGTTAGTGCAACTAACTATATATGGAATTTCAATGGTTTTGTGCAAATAAAATAAGGTTTTTTAAATGCTAATCCCTAACTATATATGGTCTATAACCTATGGTTTTTTCAGTGAATTTTCAAGGTTTTGTAAATGCAAATTCCTAACTATATATGGTCTATAACCTATGGTTTTTTCTGTGAATTTCATTGGTTTTTTAAAAGCTAATATCTATAGCTGTAAAATATATTCTTTATTAAGTGACGTATCACGTAGCCCGTGAGACGCCTCATGATGCATCGCATAACCGTGACGTATCGTCTCTGCAGCGCAAACCAAACCCAAAACGTAAGCGCGCCAGAACACGCTTAAAGATATATATATTTTTTTAACCTTAATTAGACAAAATCCACACGTGCACATATCACAAACGTTCAAAAAACACAATATGTCGGACTCCCGTTACGCTGCCGGTTAGCTGCCCGGTTAACGTACCAGGAAGCACCTTTACCGCGAAAAATCGCAATTTTTTTTTTTTCACCCCCCAGGGAACTTTAATAGCCCCCTCATCAATCCTAGGGGTTCAGGAGGGGTCTGCCTTACCCCTTTCATTCATTTACACCTTTTTTTTTTCCACCTCTTGTCTCTCGATCCCACAGAGAGACAAGATGGCGGCCGCTCCAGACTGTTTACAATGATAACAGCCAATCAGCTTCTCCTCAGACTCCCGTTACACTGCCGATTAGCTTCCCGGTAGCTGCCCGGTTAGCTGCCCAGTTCGCGTACCAAGACGCGTCTCTACGGCGAAAAAATCGGATTTTTTTGTTTGTTTTTTTTTGGCCCCACGTGGCTTTATAATATCCCCCTCATAAATCCTAGGGGGTCAGAAGGGGTCTACCTTGCCCTCTTTCCTTCATTTCCCCCTTTGTTTTGGCCTCCTCTTGTCTCTCGATCCTACCGAGAGACAAGATGGCGGCCGCTCCGGACTGTTTACAATATTGACAGCCAATCAGCTACTCCTCAGACTCCCGTTACACTGCCGGTTAGCTTCCCGGTTAGCTGCCCGGTTAGCTGCCCGGTTCGCGTACCAAGACGCGTCTCTACGGCGAAAAAATCGGATTTTTTTTTTTTTTTGGGTTACACTGCTGGTTAGCTTCCCGGTTAGCTGCCCGGTTAGCTGCCCGGTTCGCGAACCAAGACGCGTCTCTACGGCGAAAAAATCGGATTTTTTTTTTTTTTGGGTTACACTGACGGTTAGCTTCCCGGTTAGCTGCCCGGTTAGCTGCCCGGTTCGCGAACCAAGACGCGTCTCTACGGCGAAAAAATCGGATTTTTTTTTTTTTTTTGGGTTACACTGACGGTTAGCTTCCCGGTTAGCTGCCCGGTTAGCTGCCCGGTTCGCGAACCAAGACGCGTCTCTACGGCGAAAAAATCGGATTTTTTCTTTTTTTTTTTTGGGCCCGGCGTGGCTCTATAATATCCCCCTCATCAATCCTAGGGGGTCAGAAGGGGTCTACCTTGCCCCCTTTCCTTCATTTCCCCCTTTGTTTTGGCCTCCTCTTGTCTCTCGATCCTACCGAGAGACAAGATGGCGGCCGCACCGGACTGTTTAGAATGTTGACAGACACCGGAGAGCCAATCAGCTTCGCTTCGCAAAGTTCCGATACGCGAAAAGTTCGCGAACCGGAGCGCTGCCCGGAGCGCTGTTACAGATATATATCTTGATTTAAACGTTAATTTCTCAAAATCCACTGAAGCACATATATTGAGACCTAGCAAAGGCACATCGGGCTAACAGTCCCTACAATTTTGCCAAGTTTCGTGGAAATCCATTCAGCCGTTCGGGCTAAAAGTGAGTCCAACCGCCCTATGGAAATTAACATGGGAAAAACGCGTTTTGGGACCCCCCTTTTTTCTCGGCCCCCCCTTGACGAACCCCCCCCAAATTTTCAGGAGCTGCTCAGAAACAAAATGTGCCATTTTCCTGAAAATTTCAGCCGATTCCGTCCACAAACGCCAAAGTTATTAGACATAGAATTTTCAAAAGTCCCATAGGAAAAAAATCCTAACTATATATACCTACTGGCTATCGCCAGTAGGTAATATATATATATATATATATATATTTATAGGTATATATATATATATATATATATATATATATATATATATATATATATATATATATATATATATATGTCACATCACATGGGGTTCTGATTTGTGTTTCCTGGTGATGGATATTGAGGCACTTTACACCAGCATCAACCATTCACAGGGTCTGGAAGCTGTGCAATATTTCTTAGATTCCCGAGAGGCTACCATGAGAGATCACAATCTCATGTTACTTGATATGATCCGCATCTGCCTCTTTAACAACTATTTCCAATTTGACAAGGATTTTTACCATCAGGAACGCGGGGTGGCCATGGGTTCATGCTTCTCCCCCAGCTATTCATGTCTCCATGTTGGCCGGTGGGAGAGGCATGTTCTAGGGGTCACTCACGCTCATTGGCTTCCTCACCTTGTTCATTATTGGAGATTCATCGACGACATTTTTATCGTCTGGAAGGGATCACAAGAACAAGCAGCTGTATTTGTTAATGAAATCAATGTAAACAATAGGAACCTAAAGTTCACTGCCAATATTACATCTGATTCTGCTGAATTTCTGGATGTCCAGGTTTACATTGAGCACAACACTATTCAGACCAAAGTGTACAGGAAAAGTACTGCGGGCAATTCCATCTTGCATGCCCGCAGTACCCATCCCCCACATACCATAAATAGTATTCCTTTGGGAGAGTTTATACGTATCAAACGCATTTGCAGTAACCCAGATACCACACAACAGTGCCTATTGGAATCTAGGGAAAGATTCCTTTGACGTGGCTATAATCGAGCTATGTTAGATCGGGCGTTAACTAAGGCATCAACGCGTCCTCCTAAGGCACTTTTGACCCCTAAAATCAAAAAGATCTCTGATTCGGTCAATTCAGGTTCCGCTAGGTTTATCACTACTTACTGCTCCCAGACCCCTAAACTGAGTAAGATCATCAGGTCTGAGTGGCCGATAGTACTAACGGATGTGATTCTTGGTCCTTTTCTCCCTAAATCCCTGGCCATTACTTTTAGGAGGGCTCCTTCAATGAAGGATTCTTTAGATAGAACCCAGCCTGAACTTTCGCCTAAAACCACTTAGCTCAACAAACCTGGCTTTTACAGATGTACTTCGTGCCGTGACTGCACTTTTGCGGTCAACGCCACGCACTATACATCTGCTTTTAATGAGAGAGCTATTTCGATAAAGGAACATCTGACATGTCGCAGTGATTATGTAGTTTACCAGCTTACCTGCACATGTTCTCTCTCATACATAGGCAGCACTAAGTTGCAAGCGAACCAACAAATTCTGCAACACATCCGAGCCATAGTCAACTCAGACATGAATTACCCGGTGGCTCGCCACTTTAAAGCTGTCCACGACAAAAAATTGAAAGATCTCAAATATACATTGTTGTGTTCTGTGGCTAACCCAGGCAGGGGTGGTGATCGTGAAAAACTTTTACGACAAAAAGAAGCATTCTTTATTTTATTGCTAGATACCAGATCTCCCAATGGGCTGAATGCTTTTGATGAATTACATCATTTTTTGTGACCTATGTTTCTTTCTTTAACCATCAGCATTGAATTATTGTTCCCTTTTTGATCATGATATATGCAGGTATATCCATTATTGTTATTTGTGATATCAATTTTTCTTGTATGATCATTGATTACTGTTTCATGGTACAGATATTAGAGTCTTTATACCTCTTTCTTTGCAGGTTTCCATTTGAGCTTCCTTACCGCTAGTTATTTTCCATGTATTTTATGGTTTGTTGTAGCATTTGCACTTTAGCTTTCAAGCAGTTTTGAGACAGTGGTTTTTTTGGCCTGTAAATTTGAATCTATAGAGTAACCTCTTCTTGCACTTGCAATTGATTTTTTATTCTCACAATATTTTCTCTCTGATGAAACTTTGGGAGATTATTTGATAAACTGATCTTTTGGGGTTCTCTACTATGAATGATGTGGTGGTTTTGATATTCTTTCCACTATGTTAAATGTTGTTTGAATTTGATTGTTTATATAATTTTGACATTTGGCCTTCTCTATCGCATTCAAGCACTATGCTTTGATTTCTGTCTCTTTGTACTTCAACTGTATATAACCAATTAACTATGGTCGACGTATTGCTCAGTTAATGCTTGTCTGCTTTATTGTAAACCCTTGCGTCCTGTTTCTTTAGGCGCTTGGGCTTTTAATGGCCATTTAATTCACCGCCTACTCCCGACGCGTCATGTGACCAAGCTCCATTCGCGGAGCGAAACGCGTCAGGGAGGGCACTCGCTCTTGCACTTTGCTTTAATAAATTTGCACTGCTGGCACCTTACTTGGAGTGATGGCTTGTTGATCTAACAACTGTTATTCATCTTGTGGAGTGGAGGTCTGCGCCCATTGCTGCCGCTACCTAAAGCGGTTGGGATCCTGTTTGTTCATATATCACTTCTCACCATTGGCAGAAGAACAGAGGACTCAGTATGGATTTCACAGGCTGTTTATTGGAGGTAGGGCAGACCAGTTTCAGCATTTCGCTTTCGTCAGTGCCGGTAGTCCAAATGCAGCGTTCTCCTGCAAACGATCTTTTAACGGCCCCTCCTTCACAGTGGAAAGAGGCACACCTCCGTTGGATTCTTCTCCATGTTGCGCTAATGACTGGGACTACCAGTCCCACAATGCAGCGTTAGAGACTCCAGCGCATGTAGGAGAACGCTGAGTTGCAAATGTCACTCGCCTAATGTCCCATTCTCTCACCCATCAGACTCGCAGGCACCTTGATTCGAGACGCAAATTCAAGTGATGGCGTCTTATCAGGCACTCCTGACCCGCTGTACCACAGCAGCTTCACAGTGCCAAACTCGTTGCGATGGTGGGTCACAGATACTCCGATACCTCAGCTACCTTCAAGTTGTTCCATGATACTGTGACCGCTTTTCACTGAGAGGGTCCTCTGTGTGCACCAAAGGATATGCGTAAACATCAGTGCAATCACTTTTCACCATCGGCAGTAGGACAGAGGACTCAGTATGGATTTCACAGGCTGTTTATTGGAGGTAAGGCAGACCGGTTTCAGCATTTCGCTTTCGTCAGTGCCGGTAGTCCAAATGCAGCGTTCTCCTGCAAACGATCTTTTAACGGCCCCTCCTTCACAGTGGAAAGAGGCACAACTGCATTGGATTCTTCTCCATGTCGCTCTAATGACGGGGACTACCAGTCCCACAATGCAGCGTTAGAGACTCCAGGGCATGTAGGAGAACGCTGAGTTGCAAATGTCACTCGCCTAATGTTCCATTCTCTCACCCATCGGACTCGCAGGCACCTTGATTCGAGACACAAATTCAAGTGATGGCGTCTCATCAGGCACTCCTGACCCGTTGTACCACAGCAGCTTCACGGTGCAAAACTCGTTGCGATGGTGGGTCATAGAAACTCCTATACCTCGGCTACCTTCAAGTTGTTCCCATGATACTGTGACCGTTTTTCACTGAGAGGATCCTCTGTGCGCACCACAGGATATGCGTAAACATCAGTTCAATCACTTCTCACCATCCGCAGAAGAACAGAGGACTCAGTATGGATTTCACAGGCTGTTTATTGGAGGTAAGGCAGACCGGTTTCAGCATTTCGCTTTCGTCAGTGCCGGTAGTCCAAATGCAGCGTTCTCCTGCAAACGATCTTTTAACGGCCCCTCCTTCACAGTGGAAAGAGGCACACCTGCGTTGGATTCTTCTCCATATCGCGCTAATGACGGGGACTACCAGTCCCACAATGCAGCGTTAGAGACTCCAACGCGTGTAGGAGAACGCTGAGTTGCAAATGTCACTCGCCTAATGTCCCATTCTCTCACCCATCGGACTCTCAGGCACCTTGATTCGAGACACAAATTCAAGTGATGGCGTCTCATCAGGCACTCCTGACCCGCTGTACCACAGCAGCTTCACGGTGCCAAACTTGTTGCGATGGTGGGTCACAGATACTCCAATACCTCGGCTACCTCCAAGTTGTTCCCATGATACTGTGACCGCTTTTCACTGAGAGGGTTCTCTGTGCACACCACAGGATATGCGTAAACATCAGTGCAATCACTTTTCACCATCGGCAGTAGTACAGAGGACTCAGTATGGATTTCACAGGCTGTTTATTGGAGGTAAGGCAGACCGGTTTCAGCATTTCGCTTTTGTCAGTGCCGGTAGTCCAAATGCAGCGTTCTCCTGCAAACGATCTTTTAACGGCCCCTCCTTCACAGTGGAAAGAGGCACAACTGCATTGGATTCTTCTCCATGTCGCTCTAATGACGGGGACTACCAGTCCCACAATGCAGCTTTGGAGACTCCAGCGCATGTAGGAGAACGCTGAGTTGCAAATGTCACTCGCCTAATGTTCCATTCTCTCACCCATCGGACTCGCAGGCACCTCGATTCGAGACGCAAATTCAAGTGATGGCATCTCATCAGGCACTCCTGACCCGTTGTACCACAGCAGCTTCACGGTGCCAAACTCGTTGCGATGGTGGGTCACAGATACTCCGATACCTCGGAAACCTTCAAGTTGTTCCCATGATACTGTGACCGCTTTTCACTGAAAGGGTTCTCTGTGCACACCACAGGATATGCGTAAACATCAGTTCAATCACTTCTCACCATCGGCAGAAGAACAGAGGACTCACTATGGATTTCACAGGCTATTTATTGGAGGTAAGGCAGACCGGTTTCAGCATTCCGCTTTCGTCAGTGCCGGTAGTCCAAATGCAGCGTTCTCCTAAAAACGATCTTTTAACGGCCCCTCCTTCACAGTGGAAAGAGGCACACCTGCGTTGCATTCTTCTCCATGTCGCACTAATGACGGGGACTACCAGTCCCACAATGCAGCGTTAGAGACTCCAGCGCATGTAGGAGAACACTGAGTTGCAAAGGTTACTCACCTAATGTCCCATTCTCCCACCCATCGGACTCGCAGGCACCTTGATTCGAGATGCAAATTCAAGGGATGGCGTCTCATCAGGCAATCCTGACCCGCTGTATCACAGCATATATATATTTTTTACCTAGTAGCGGTCACCAGGAGCTAGTTATAGTTAGGACCTAGTTTCCATATGAAAAGCGATTTTTGTTTTCCCAATAACTTTGGCGCCGGTTGACGAATCTTGGCGAAATTTTCAAAACTAGCGATCAGCTCCGGTCAGCTCCTGTCTTAAAAGTTTCGGGGTGATTCGCCAAGCGGGGGCCGAGAAAAAAGGGGGGTCCTAAAACACTTTTCCCCCATGTTATTTTCTAAAGAAAACTTTAGACAAAGCTACAGCCCGAACTGCTAAACTGAATTACACCAAATTTGGCAAAAAGGTGGCCCTTGCTTCAGAAAGAGGCAATTTTGGTAAATGGTGTAAATCCGTTCAGTAGTTTCTGAGAAATTAGAAAAAGAAAAAAAATTGATATCTGCGAACCCTCCGGTGCACGAGCTTCCCTGTGATTGGCTGCCAACACTCCAAACCAGGAAGTGTTGACAGCCATCTTGTGACCCGGTAACCGAGTCACAAGAAAACTGTGAAATAAGGATGAAAAACAAGAAAAGGGCCAGGGTACAGACCCCCTAGCCCTCTATGCCTGCTCAGGGGATCCCAGAGGGACCCCCAGGGCCAAAGACAGCATTTGAAAAAAAAATCATGCTGGGTACACAAATCCAGATGAACCTCCCCCAAAAAACGAAGCACGGGCTTCCGCGCTTCGTTATTTCCAAGCCCCCAGGTGGGCCTGGTCCTGGGGGCAATGCCAAAATGTATAGCCAGGAACCGCCACCTCCCCCAGGGATTTTTATATTATTTGCGTGGGGCAAGCAACCCCCCTCGGTACCCCGGGGACCACCACCTCCCCGGGGCTTTGCCAATAAAATTGCGGTGGGCACTCAGCCCCCTGCATCCTCAGGGCTCTCAATCACCTATGTGGGGGGCTCGAGCACCCCCACAGGCCCCGGGGACCACCACCTCCCCGAGGCACTATGTATGCAAACATGGGGGAGCACCACCTCCCCGGGGCTTTGCACTGGAAGGGAGGGGGACGGCACGGCCCCCCTCCTGGAGCCCTTCAAGGCCCTGGGAACCACCAACCCCCAGGGCCAGCTCCTGCAATGTCCCGGGGTGCCCACCCCTGGGACATTGTTTGCTATGGCAGGACGGGAGGCGTGCCATAGCAAACCCTGCTTTGCTTCATTGAAGCAAGAGCAGAAAAACCTGCTCTCGTTTCAATGAAGCAAAGCAGGATTGCTTTTGGGAAAGGGGAGTTGCATGCTAGCAGCTCCCCTTGCCCAAAGGCAATGCCGGCTCCTGCAGGAGGCGGGGAGCGAGCAGGAACATGGGGGTATTGGGGCTCCCCCCACAGTCCCCAACGGACAGGCCAGGTCCCGGGGCTGGGGTCCCCTGTGCCAGAATGTGCCCAGGAGTGGGGCCATGCTGCCCCTCCCCTGTAAAACATAATAATTAAAAAACAGGCCAGCCCCAGGGGATGGGGTCCCCAGGCCATAATGGGCCTGAGGAGGATGGCCACGTGGCCCCCCTCCCAACAAAAACAGAAAGAGGTTGGCAAGGCCCAGAGGGGTAGGGTCCCCAGGCCATGATTGTCCTATGGAAGGGGGCCACGTGGCCCCCCTCCCATTTAAAAAGAAAGGGGCCAGGCCCTGGGGGATGGGGTCCCCAGGACTCCAAAAAAAGAAAGAGAAGGGGGGCCACAGAGACCCCATCTAAAAAATATAAAAACAAAAAAGCTGGCATCGCGCCTGAGGCCCTGCCCCCTCCCAGCAACACTCTGCAAACGCGCCCTATGGCGCGTTTTAAGTTGGGGACTTAATGCCCCTTCAGTCCTGAGGGTCCCTGGGGGCCAACTAGCCCAACAGGTACCTCCAGTAAGCGTCACGGGGCTGCATTGCAGAGAGGTGGTCCGAGGCCACACCCCCTTTTCACCTCTCTGCAACACAGCGCTGTGACGCTTACTGGAGTTACCTGGTGGGCAAGTTGGACCCCAGGGACCCTCAGGATTCCCCAGGATTCAACTGGAATTAACCTACTAAATCCTCCATCCAGACACTTATACACACACTCATTCTTCAAGCCACCTTGCCATATATATAAAACATTTAGGGCTAGATGTAGGTAGAATAGATTTACCGATTTTTAATTACCGAATTTTACCGATTCGGTAATTAAAAATCGGTAAATCTAAGGGGTGGATATGTAGGTATTTCCAGATGTGGAAATACCGAATCTGTAACATTCGGTATTTACCGATTCTGTAAATACAGAATCGGTATTTCCCATTGATTCCTATAGGCTTTGAAGCCCATAGGAATCAATGGGAAATACCGATTCTGTATTTACAGAATCGGTAAATACCGAATTTTGCAAGGGTGCAGGGGGTGTCACATTGACACCCTCTGGCACCCCTCAAATAGGCATGTGCGCCATGTGGCACACAGACATGCCCTAAGGGCATGTCTGTCTGTCACATGGCTAGGTGTGCATGCACACATGTGCATGCACACCTGAAATCGGTATTTTACCACACAATAGGATTGTGTGGTAAAATACCGATTTTGTAGGGCCTTTGGGACTCAGAAGAGTCCCACCTACATCTGAGATTTACCGAATCGGTAAAAATACAGATTCAGTATTTTACAGAATCGGTAAATGTACTGAATCGGTAAAGTTATTGAGTCTGTAAAATTGTGCCCCTACATGCCAATTCTTGAATACCGGTCGGTAACGGCTGAAAATAGCAATTTTCGTCTGTTACCGACCGACCTACATCTGGCCCTTAAACTTTAAAGAAACACATTGTCACTGGATGATGTAATCAGTGATGTCATAAGTGATGTCATTTAAGATGTCATCAGTGATGTCACTGAACATGTCATGAATGATGGAATATGTGACGTCATCAGCAGTGCATTGCGGGGGTGCAAGTTATAGTTAGCTGAACTAACTTAAACGGAGGAATTTCTCTGGTTTTGTACGGGTGAAATGTGCAACTAACTACATCAATGATACCTATGGTTTATTCAGTTAATTTCTAAGGTTTTTTTAAATGCTAATGTCTAACTATAACGTGCGTAAAACATATATATATATATATATATATATATATATATATATATATATATATATATATCACAGCTCATACCGGTATAACGTCAGTCCTCTTTCTATGTGCATGCACAAATGTGATGTAAACCTTTTTAAACACGCTTCCTTCCGTGTCAATGGTAGACACTGACGAAGGAATACCGAAACGCGTTTGTCTGCTGAGCGAGTAAAAAGATACTGAACACTTTTCCCTGTGAGTGCCGTAATTTCTTTCTTTGAACTTGAAAGAAACTTGAGCTGTGATTTATTACGTGGGGCGCCGCCACGAGAGGCACCCGCCTGCGAGTGACCCGGATTTTGGTGCAACGGAGCGAGAATATATATATATATATATATATATATATATATATATATATATATATATATATATATATATATACAGACACTTCTGTTCTCTCCTCGAGTGCAAAATCAGAACAACGAACCACCAACAGCATGAAATGTAAGCAGGAAAGATTTATTATCCCTTAGTGCTCAGCATGACGCGTTTCGGGTAACAGGTAACCTTGATCACATGACAGGTCAGCAGTGCAACAGCAGGTTTTTAAATACATTTTTTTCTCTTTTCTCCATTTTTTTCTTTCATCACCATGTGACCATGAAAAGTGAAGAAATACTTAATCATTATAACACGCAAATCCAAAGAATTCATGATTTTTCACAAATGTCAGTGTTAAAAACAATAAACAGCTAAATGCATAAAACACCTTGTATAGCAGCTTAAATGCGTAGGTGAAAAAGCACACTGCAATAGGTCGTCAAATGTTACCAGAATGGTTCTTAAATAGCAGCATAAATGCCTAGTAGCAATATGACCTACGGTAGTGCAAACATTGCAATAAATATTTGTGCAAAAAGTCAGCAATAAATAGTAATAAATATAAATAAATACTGTTTTAAAATCATATATTTACATGATTGGCAGATTTATTTCAAGGTGATGTAATCTATTAATAAAGGCCATAAGCTTCATCAATTGAGTGTTATATATATATGTATGTATGTATGTATATATATATATATATATATATATATATATATATATATATATATATATATATATATATATATATATATATATATGTATATATGTATATATATATATATACCACCCAAAGAACCTCTACTCCCCATCAGGAAAAAGAGCACGCACTCGAGGGCTATTCAGGTAAAGGCTTCTTTATTGATTTATGCCTCCTCCGACACAGCAAAGGAGACGCATTTCACCTGTCACAGCAGGCTTTCTCAATCTAATGAGCGCCATTTTGATGGTGGCCTTTATACTCAAACATAGTCATTGACATAAAAGAGTTCATTGTTAACTGATGTTAGTCAATCAATTAAAATGTGGGGACCACTTAACTAAAAATACATTTCATTTCAGATATGTTCAACGTGGCTATTTACATCGTAAAATGATAACGCTCATCGTGGTGCATCAAATAGTTTGTCATTATGCTTTAAATGCAACAAACACCACTATAGTACAACAAGTTAAATGTAAATGAGCACTAACATAATAAAAAACGCTTTCATGTTGCTGTAAAACAACAGAAAATCGAGGCCATACATTAAACCATTGCGCTGGTCACATAGTTACATAAAATATTGAATATGCATCGCACTGCAATAAATGAAAAACAGGGGAGACATAATATCACTCCTTTCAACCACGGTCCTGCCCCAGGTGAAGCTGCTTGTGAAATCACATTAGGCTTCTAGAACAGTCTCAGGCATAATGTAAATGCAAAGCAAGAACGGGGTTACACAGGCACCTTTCCCCTGCAGTACACGAACTATAACCTCCAAGATAAATGTCAAATAGCAGGTCCACCTAAGTGTGTTTCAGGCCTCATAGTCAATTCAAATGTTGTGTCCGTGAACTCTTTTACAGGACTACTGCTCCCACAGTGCATCACTAATGTTACATTTAAACACACCAAAATCCATGCAATGGAGCGCGATTCAAGGCTGGAAATGTGGACAAGCTCAATTTCACAGTGACATGGTGCGACACAGTGGTGTTGATTGATTTCCCCATTTGGCAGCACAAGCCTGACATTGCTGAGTTCGAGCCTGGACTCCCCGTGGCTTTATAACACATTTGTCCCATAAGCACCTATGCGTCCAAACACAAAAGCGAGGTTGGGGAGGCCAATTGTACAAAAATTAAGTAGCCCTATAGTCCTCACCGCTTGCATTGGTGCCCAGTCACCATGAGTTGCACCGGCATTCCGAGTAGGGCGTTTCTAGACAGGACATGATTCGACCCTGCGTTGAATGCCAAATGGCTTCCTCGCGGCAGAGGTATTGCCTCTGAAAACTGCTGTCATCCACAAATCCTCATCCCAGCAAAAATCATGGGGGCCATCAGTATAGCATTACCATGCTTGCTTCCTCCAGATTGCGGCTGACTCTGGTGGCCCTCGACGACTAGTGTTGCGTGAACAGCGTCATATATATGTGGAGGCCTGCAGGGAGTGTAGCAGCTCCACAAGAACATAATAAACATCACAGCACGTCTCCTAGTCATTGAATTATTGACCCCAGGAGAGCTTACCATATTTTTAAAGCTATTGGTGACTTTTTGGCAATGCCAATAGGCCTGCTTGATTTATGTTAAAGTATGGCTCTTTGATAAAGCCAATTGGCCTGTTGCATTTTATATATTGGTATTCTGACACTTTGGCAAAGCCGGTAGGTATGCTTGCCTAAAATTACACGCTTTATAATGTACCATGACATAGTCAGCCATGTGCGGTGGTGGGGGGGTTGGGTGCAGGCCTAACTTCAGCCATGGGTAGTGGGCTCCAAACCCCACGCTGCACAAGACCAGTAGTTGTGCACTGCTGGAGGTTTGGCATGCAGGGTTTTTGCCACCTGTAGGGGGTTAGACAAAAATCCTAGTGGTAGGGCAGGCCCTGCGCCCAATTCCAATGCCATGCACCACAATGGACATCTTACTTGACATTAAAATAAAACATTTTAATTCACTGAAAAAATAAGGTTAAAGTGATGTTATGGTAAGGAACTGTAATATTAGCTTACTTTATCATTTAAATACCATTAGAAATGTACTGAAAATCTTTAGTTACTTCACGGCACAAAATAACTATAACTGGCATATTTTATTGTTTAAAATGGTATGTTTTATCTGACATTTTCACCTAACTATAACATCCCTTTAACATGCCCCTGGTGGTTCTTCTTCAAAGATGCTCTAAATCAGGCTTCTCCAATGAGTAGCTTCTGAGCTACTGGTAGCTCTCCATCTAACTGTGAGTAACTAACCTGTGTGCAGCCCAGCCTCTTAAATTAGAAGCTTTTGTTTGGTTGAATTATTATATGTATACCAAAACTGAAAAGTACGTATTAAGTATGAACATTTGTGCATTTTCAGATCTCATAGTTTCCCAAAAATCTTTTTAAGGTGGCAATTTAAATGATAAATTGAGCAGCCTTGGGGGATGTACTAATAATATTATTACTTTGGTGCCAGGGGACCTTGCCACTGTGGCTGTTATGTATTATACTTGTAGAAGCATTCTAAATTGACTAAGCCTTTTTAGTTTGTAAAGCGTTCAAATATGCAAGGGTTCCTTGATGCTGCCTTGATGGGAAGGATAGTTATGGAGCAACGGTTACAGCTGAAGAAGAAAAACAGTACAGAACAGAAACAGGTTATTGATTAAAGAACCATGTTTTAAGGGCTTTTCTAAAATGCAGAATATTAGTCATTTCCTTCAGTTACAGAGGAAGAGAATTCCATAGCTTAGCTGTACCGACCAAGAACCTTTTACCGCCCAAACAGTTTTCCTTAATTTGGTGACTATAACATCATTTGCAGATGTAGAGCATAGTGGTCTTTCGGCAATGCACCAGGCACATTTGTTAGTTAAATAATTAGGTCCGACGTGTGTAGTGCTTTAAAAGCAATGCACAGCGCCTGATATTTTGGTAGTCCATACAGAAGTTGAGCTGCAGCATTTTATAGTGTTTTCAGTTTTGTTGTTGCATGTTGATATACAGAGTGTTGCGGTAGTCCAGTTTAGATAGTACTAGTGCTGTAACAACTGTTTTTGAAGGTTAGTGGGAATAAAGAAATTACTTTTTCTGATTATTTTTAGGTTGTAAAAAACTGAAGATGCAGTTTGATTAACCTGGTTTTTAAACATTAGCCTATTGTACAAAAATAATGCCAAATTCCTTACTTTTCACTATTGTAATCTTGTCTGCAACAAGGTTTGTGCTCATTAATTTCCTTGTATGGCTCATTGGTGCCTCTTATTAGAGTTGTCTGGCTGCATAGGTAGCACCATCTTGGTAGAAGGGTTCATCCTTTTTTAGCATGTTTTAATCAGTTTACACTTTATTACTTCCTTTTACTTTATTCTTAAGCATTACTTTGCCAGTAGTCTTCCTGCACAGGGGAGCCTGTGCGTGAGAACAGAGGTTGCTGGACCTCAGTTGCGAATGTACATTTTCCCTACCTGTTTTTTCGGACTCCACTGCACTAATGGAGCAAGGACTTGTAGAAAAGAGACTTGCTTGGAAGAAATCCTCTAATTTAAATTCTAATGTTGTATTAACCACGTATCGTGTAAACTAATACGCACAACATTGTACATAACAGATAGAGAAGCTTGCCTACATGTTTTACTAATACGTAACTCAAGCAAAATTTGAAAATGGCAGCTAGCGGGAAATCATTATTGAGCATGCGTCAACTGCATCTATGCAGTATGTCAAGTCAAGTCAAGTCAAAACATTTATATAGCGCACTACATACCCAGAGGGTTTCAAGGCGCTTAGGAATGGGAGGAGGATTATTTGTCAAATATCCACGTTTTAAGCTGCTTTCTGAACGCTAGGTGATTCTGGGTGAGGCGAAGGTAAGCGGGGAGTGAGTTCCATGTTTTGGCAGCCAGGTATGAGAAGGATCTGCCTCCCATGGTGGTCTTGTTGATGCGAGGTACAGTGGCGAAGGCTTGGCTGGAAGAGCGAAGTTGGCGGGAGGGGGTGTAGAAGGACAGTCGAGAGTTGAGGCAATCTGGTCCGATGTCGTAGAGTGATTTGTGTGCGTGGGTAAGCAGTCGGAAAGTAATCCTCTTATTGACGGGTAGCCAGTGGAGGTCTTTAAGGTGACCAGAGATGTGTTCGTTGCGTGGGATGTCTAATATGAGCCTGGCTGAGGCGTTTTGGATTCGTTGTAGTTTCTTCTGGAGTTTAGCGGTGGTGCCTGCGTAGAGGGTGTTTCCGTAGTCCAGTCGGCTCGTGACTAGAGCGTGGGTGACTGTTTTCCTTGTTTCGGAGGGGATCCAGCGAAATGTTTTTCTGAGCATGCGAAGAATGTTAAAGCAGGAAGAGGATACGGCGCTGACTTGTCTGTTCATTGAGAGTGAAGAATCCAGGATGACGCCAAGGTTCCGTGCGTGGTCTGTCGGGATGGGTGCATTTCCGAGGGCTTCCGGCCACCAGGAGTCGTCCCATGCAGAGGGGGATTTACCTAAGATGAGGACTTCTGTTTTGTCTGAGTTCAGTTTCAGACGGCTTTGTTTCATCCATTCGGCGACTTCTTTCATTCCTTCGTGTAGGTTAGTTTTGGCGGTGCTGGGGTCCTTGGTGAGAGATAGGATCAGTTGAGTGTCATCCGCGTAAGAGATGATGTTGAGGTTGTGTTGGCGGGCTATGGCCGCGAGGGGGCTCATGTATACGTTGAAGAGGGTGGGACTGAGTGAGGATCCTTGTGGTACGCCGCAGATGATTTCAGAGGCCTCGGACTTGAATGGTGGGAGGCGGACTCTCTGGGTTCTTCCGGTGAGGAACGAGGTGATCCATTCCAGTGCCTTTCCTTGGATTCCGATGTTTCTGAGGCGTTGTAATAGGGTGCTGTGGCAGACTGTGTCGAAGGCTGCAGAGAGGTCGAGGAGGATGAGGGCGACTGTGTCTCCATTGTCCAGTAGAGTTCGAATGTCGTCTGTTGCTGCGATGAGGGCGGTCTCAGTGCTGTGTTTGGCTCGGAAGCCAGATTGTGAGGGGTCGAGTGATTTGTTGGCTTCGAGGAAGGCAGCGAGCTGGTTGTTGACAGCTTTCTCGATGACTTTGGCCGGGAATGGAAGAAGCGAGATGGGGCGGTAGTTTTTGAGTTCGGTGGGGTCTGCTGTTGGTTTTTTCAGAAGGGCGGTGAGTTCAGCGTGTTTCCAGTCTTCTGGGAAGGTAGCGGAGTTGAAGGAGCAGTTGATGACGTCTCGGAGGTGCGGAGCTATGATGGAGTCTGCTTTGTTGAAGATGTGGTGAGGGCATGGGTCTGTGGGGGATCCAGAGTGGATGGAATTCATCAGGCGGATGGTGTCCTCAGTGGAGATTGGGTTCCAGGCGTTAAGGGTATTAACGGGGGGAAGATGGTCAGCTGATGGTAGGGTGGGTTGGCTTCCGGGTTGGTTGTCAAAGTTGTTGTGGATGTCAGCAATCTTGTTGTGGAAAAAAGAGGCTAGGGAATCGCAGAGGGTTTGAGAGGGGGTGATGTCGTTGGAGTTGGCCGAGGGGTTGGAAAATTCCTTGACGATGTTGAAAAGTTCCTTGCTGTTGTGGGCGTTGTTGTCAAGTCGATCTTTGAATGCTGTTTTCTTGGCTTTTCGGATCAGTTGGTGGTGAGTACGGATGGCGCTTTTGAAGGCGTCCTTGTTGCTGGTGGATGGGTCTTTTTTCCAGGCCTTTTCAAGGGAGCGGCACAGTTTCTTGGACTTCTTGAGGTCGTCGTTGAACCATGAGGCCTTCTTGATGCCAAGTTTGTGTTGACGTTTTTTCAGTGGTGCTAAGGTGTCGGCGGTGTTGGATAACCAAAGGGTGAGGTTGGAGGCAGCTTCGTTGGCGTTAGAAGAGAGGGCTGGGGAGGTTTGAAGGAGCGATGTGGAGATCTGCTCTGTGGTGATTTTGTTCCAGTTTCTTTGTAGAGTTGGTTGGAGGTGGATGATGGGTTTCGGCTTGTTGTAGGTGAAGTGAACGCAGCTGTGGTCAGTCCAGAGGAGATCCGTAGTGTGGCTGAAGGAGACATGGTTGCTGGAGGTGAAGATGGGGTCGAGAGTGTGACCTGCGATGTGGGTGGGGGAAGTGACCAGTTGTTTAAGTCCGAGGTTGGCGAGGTTGTCCAAGAGGGTGGCGGTGTTGCGGTCGTTGTTCTTTTCAAGGTGGAAGTTGAGGTCTCCCAGAAGGATGTAGTCTTTGGAGGGGAGCGCGTGTGGGGTGATGAAGTCCGTGATGTCTTCACTGAATTTTGCGCGTGGTCCTGGTGGTCTGTAGAGGAGGGTGCCTCTGAGTATGGTCTTGGGGTCGATGTGGATCTGGAAGTGAAGGTGTTCGGAGTTGGCGAGGTTGGCATCAGAGCTGGTTGAGATGCGGATTGTTTTCTTATGGACGATAGCGATTCCACCTCCTGTATGGTCGGTGCGGTCCTTGCGTGTGATCTTATATTCATCAGGGATAGCGATGGCGATGTCAGGGGCGGAGGAAGCGTTCATCCATGTTTCCGTTAGGAAGGCGACGTCAGGAGAGGTGGTGTCTAGTAGGTTCCAAAGGTCAATGGCGTGCCTGTGGACCGAGCGGGTGTTGAGAAGGATGCATTCTAGGTGGTTGGGGTCGGGAATCTGTGTTGTGGTCGTAGCGGAGATGTTGTCGGTGCCGCTAAATTTGCAGGAGAAGCAGGAGAACGGTCCATGGGTGCGTCCAGGAGCGGCTTGGACGCAGTTGGGGGCGCGACCGGGGTTAAGGGCTAGGAGGGTGGCGGCATCGTAGGTAACGCGGGGGGGCTGGGCAGCGCGAGGGGCAGGGGGTCTGGCGCTGGGCGCGGTCCAGGCGCGGACGGGCGTAGACGGGCTTACCTTTGGCGCACCTTCGGCGTGTCCGAAGCGCATGGACGCTGCGCGTGGGGGCATTTGGCCATAAATGGATGGTGAGGGGGGCGGAGCGTGGGAGGGTCAGCAGGGAGGCGGTAGCGGGGAAGAGGGGCGGGTCAGGGGATATCCACAACAAAATGGAGGGTCAAAGGTGAAAGCGAGGCAGGGGCAGCGCCGAGTGAGCAGTCCAATTAAATCAAATAAATAAATGTATGCGCAACAGACACAGCGATGCAGGCAGTACAGGGGCAGCGCCGAGTGAGCAGTCCAATTAAATCAAATAAATAAATATATGCGCAACAGACACAGCGATGCAGACAGTACAGACAATGAGCAAGGCAGCCAGAGCAAGGTCGCGCTAGTATGTCCGTCGGGTAGTGCAGCGCTATGCGTGTACAGCGCTAGAAGCTAACTGCTGTGAAAACGATACCAGAGATGCGTGTGAATCACCGAGCGATGAAGCAGCAGGTGAGCAGGAGCGTAAGGGAGCGACCGTTCTGAGTGAGGTCCAGGCGGTCACAGTTGGGCTGGGGGAGTGGGAAACTCAGTAGACGTGGGTGGGAGGGTCAGCAGGGAGGCGGTAGCGGGGAAGAGGGGCGGGTCAGGGGATATCCACAACAAAATGGAGGGTCAAAGGTGAAAGAGAGGCAGGGGCAGCGCCGAGTGAGCAGTCCAATTAAATCAAATAAATAAATGTATGCGCAACAGACACAGCGATGCAGGCAGTACAGGGGCAGCGCCGAGTGAGCAGTCCAATTAAATCAAATAAATAAATATATGCGCAACAGACACAGCGATGCAGACAGTACAGACAATGAGCAAGGCAGCCAGAGCAAGGTCGCGCTAGTATGTCCGTCGGGTAGTGCAGCGCTATGCGTGTACAGCGCTAGAAGCTAACTGCTGTGAAAACGATACCAGAGATGCGTGTGAATCACCGAGCGATGAAGCAGCAGGTGAGCAGGAGCGTAAGGGAGCGACCGTTCTGAGTGAGGTCCAGGCGAACTATCGCTTGGAGGGAATTTCTTGCACCTGCGCAGATGCTATTAACATGGCTGCTTGAAAACTCACATGCTCAGCACCTGCTTTTCTGGGACTAAAACAAGTTATTTTACTAATGCTAATGTGCAGAAAGCATTAATAAATTAATGGGATTCGAGTAGAGATAGGTGGTGTACAGTGAAACCATTTTATTTTTTCAACTAATAATTGTCTTTCTGACTTTCCTATTAGTATGCATTTGGGCATCACGAACTAAGCAGAAGTCTATAACCCACATGACCTATGCACATGCGTGGTGTGATTGAATCAGAAGTGATGTGATTCTTGAACACAGTCCTAGGATGCAAGAGGTACATACCCTGGGAACCAGCTTCGCAGTTCTTTGAATGAATGGGAATACATAAAAATTATACTTTTGTGTCTAATAAGATTTGAATACCCGTGGGAATAAAGATTTATGAATACAAATTAAGGGGTGGGTTCTTTGAAAAATAGACTGATAGACAAAGATGACTAATAAGCATGGTGTGAGGATCATTCCCCCTTGCCTGTCCAATCATTTTTGGTTAATAAACAGAGCATTTGTTAACACAATAAATTATCATGAAGCACCAAGACCACTTGAGGTTGGGTTTTCAATCTTTCACATTCTAACTATAGTGGGATTTCTATAAGCACTATGTTTATGAAAACGGATTGAGTCTGATTACTCATGGGATTTCTCAAACACCACTAACTAAATGTATGTGTGTTTGTGCAACTTGGTTTGTCTATGTGTGTTTGTTTTTTCTCTTTTCACAGAGACATGTGGCTTACAATAATGTTGAAGCTCTGACTACGAACCGTAAGTTGTACTGGTTCCTCTGACGCAACAGGTTAGGGTGCTCCTTAGCGAGTGCATACCGCCATGGTTATTCTTTAATCTTTGGTCCTGAAGAAAGCCTTGCAAATTAGCAACTGTGGGCAGAAACATGTTAACCATATTTTCTTCTTTCTTGCACCATGGATGTGTCTGCTCAATTTAACAAGTCTTTGTATCGTCTACTACTCAGTTTTTATTAGTGCTCAGTTCACCAATAATACAGTTTGTTTATGGTCGAAATGGTCGCTTTTTAAATCACATGTCACCCAACCACACTTGGATTACACCAAAAACCTGCTCCGCTGTAACAAGGCATTGTAGCACAACAGGGAGGCATTCGGCCTCTCTGGTGGGAACCCAATAATTAAGCATGTCACCAACTAGGTTGGTGAGTCAGGGTTCTCCTAAATCACAAGAGAGATCCTTCTTTTTCTCAGCTTTTTCACCTTTTTTTTGGCTTTGGCCACACTTTTTTGTTGTTTAATTAAGATGAAAAATAAGCATGGTGTGATGATCATTCCCCCCTTTCCTGTCCAATCAGAGTTAGTATTTTTACTATATTGAAACATTAATGGGTGGTACATGAATATTGTAGGGTATAATTGAGGTAGTCTTAGTTAGACAGACAGAGATTTGCTGAGAGCACTGAGACTAGGATGCTGTTGGAGTGATGAGAGATGCTGAAGAAGAATCGAATGCAGACCCATTTAGCTTAAATTAATTTAGAAAAAGATCGCTGAAGAATCTCAAGGAGGAAGAGAGTGTCAGAGAGGGGTGCTACTCAAGCGCCGGTGGTAGAGAGGTCATCTTTCCTGTCCTGATTCCTGCCCTGAAGCCTTTGTTGCCTGATCTTTCCCGGGGGACCCTTCCCAGCTCCTTGGCCAGGGGGTTGGTTTGTACACCATCCTAGGTAAATATACTGTCATGAAGGATTAAGGAAGACCGATAACTTTTCTCTCTATCCTCTGCTTTCTGAGCAATGTCATTGTGGTGTATGAGATATTTGTTTGATTAATTGATTAATTGAATTTCCTTCCGATGAGTGACAGAGACTGTACTGCACTTTGAGAAATGGTTCACATTAAATAATTTAGATAAAGATTCAAAACTTTTTTCCCGAGTCTGTGGTTATTTTATTATATTAGAAAATAATTCATGTCATTTCACCATCAACTAGTTCAACTAATGGTCCATTGAGCAGAGGAAAGAACTTTTTGATCAGTGAAAGATCAGTTGAGAATAAGAGGTGACTAACCTTGAAAAGGTAGGAAATCACAAACATTGACTCCAGCTGTTATTACCAGGTTGTGTGGGTGTTTATGGGCTCAGGTGAGTATATGATATTAGAGTACCTGTTGCTGGTGAGTCGCTGGATCAGCAACTCTTGCTTCACTTGCCACTTCACCGGGCACACCCCTCTCATGACAGGCTTGAAAATGCATCTAACAGCGCGTCCATGCAGCTGCACAAGTAGATGTCTCTTATTGGAGTTGCCTGGTTCCATAGGTAGCACCATCTTGGTAGAAGGGTTTGCCGCTTTTTATGATGTTTTAATAAGTTTATGCTTCATTACTCCCTTTTACTTTATTGTTAAGCATTTCTTTACCAGTAGTCTTCCTGCACAGGGGAGTCTGTGCGTGAGAACAGAGGTTGCTGGACCTCAGTTGCGAATGTACATTTTCCCTACCTGTTTTTTCGGACTCCACTGCACTAATGGAGCAAGGACTTGTAGAAAAGAGACTTGCTTGGAAGAAATCCTCTCATTTCAATTCTAATATTGTATTAACCACGTATCGTGTAAACTAATACGCACAACATTGTACATAACAGATAGAAAAGCTTGCCTACATGTTTTACTAATACGTAACTCAAGCAAAATTTGAAAATGGAAGCTAGCGGGAAATCATTATTGCGCATGCGTCAACTGCATCTATGCAGTATGACGAACTATCGCTTGGAGGGAATTTCTTGCACCTGCGCAGATGCTATTAACATGGCTGCTTGAAAACTCACATGCTCAGCATCTGCTTTTCTGGGACTAAAACAAGTTATTTTACTAATGCTAATGTGCAGAAAGCATTAATAAATTAATGGGATTCGAGTAGAGATAGGTGGTATACAGTGAAACCATTTTATTTTTTCAACTAATAATTGTCTTTCTGACTTTCCTATTAGTATGCATTTGGGCATCACAAACTAAGCAGAAGTCTATAACCCACATGACCTATGCACATGCGTGGTAAGCATGGGCGGAAAATCCGTTTCGCTCGCGGATTTTGCGGATTTTCGGTAAATTCGCAATCCGCGAGATTCGCGAATCTCCCGCAAAATCCGCAAATCCGCGAGCAGCGGATTTTGCTCGCACTGCTCGCACTGTTCGCGTGAGTTCGCGGCTTCCCAGTACAACTTCGCGCCCCGCGAATAAGTGCAAAATTGCAGAAATACGATCTTAGCAAAACTGAAACTACTTACCAGGTTCAAAAGTTTAGGCTCATCATTAGTAGCCATTTCCTGTAGTGCTTCCTGAGGGGCCCCTCCAGAGTTCAGTTGCCAGTTGCAACTATTATGTGACCTTGCTCTGAACCTCAGAATAGTTACACATATGCCACAAAGGTCCTGAATTACAGCTAAGGGAGACAAGCAGGAGCCAGGCTGGAGGTTCAAATCCATTAATCAGCCCCTAATTCATTATTGTCAGTTGGGGCAGGGCAGGTGTTGTAACTAATTTTGCAACAATGAAAGCACTTAGCAAGTTCAAAAGATCACAAATCAGGAAGCAATAAGGAAGCAGGTGCCAGCTAAAAAAATATTCTGTGACACATTAATCAGCCCCAAATTAATTCAGGTCACTTGAGGCAGGGAAGGTGTGCTTGCGTTGCCACAATAATGTACACTGACTGGACAACCAGAGGGTGCTGTGATGAAACAGAGGGTGGCATGGGTGGGCCAGAGGGTGGCATGAGTAGTCAGAGAGTGGCAGTGGTGACAGAGAGTGGCAGTGATGAAGAAGAGTGTCCCAAACAGGCTGGACACGTAGAAACAACAAGTTCGCGAAACTTGCGACCCGACAGGTAAGTTCGCAATTTGCGACATTGTACAAAACCCTCGCGAACTGGCAGAAACCCGCGCAAACACACAAAAAAAATCCGCAAATTCGCGAGAATTCGCGGATTTTGCGGATTGCGAGTTCGCAAATCCGCAAAATTCGCGAACGTGAGATTCGCAAAATTCGCCCATGCTTAATGCGTGGTGTGATTGAATCAGAAGTGATGTGATTCTTGAACACAGTCCTAGGATGCAAGAGGTACATACCCTGGGAACCAGCTTCGCAGTTCTTTGAATGAATGGGAATACATGAAAATTATACTTTTGTGTCTAATAAGATTTGAATACCCGTGGGAATAAAGATTTATGAATACAAATTAAGGGGTGGGTTCTTTGAAAAATAGACTGATAGACAAAGATGACTAATAAGCATGGTGTGAGGATCATTCCCCCCTTGCCTGTCCAATCATTTTTGGTTAATAAACAGAGCATTTGTTAAGACAATAAATTATCATGAAGCACCAAGACCACTTGAGGTTGTGTTTTCAATCTTTCACATTCTAACTATAGTGGGATTTCTATAAGCACTATGTTTATGAAAACGGATTGAGTCTGATTACTCATGGGATTTCTCAAACACCACTAACTAAATGTATGTGTGTTTGTGCAACTTGGTTTGTCTATGTGTGTTTGTTTTTTCTCTTTTCACAGAGACATGTGGCTTACAATAATGTTGAAGCTCTGACTACGAACCGTAAGTTGTACTGGTTCCTCTGACGCAACAGGTTAGGGTGCTCCTAAGCGAGTGCATACTGCCATGGTTATTCTTTAATCTTTGGTCCTGAAGAAAGCCTTGCAAATTAGCAACTGTGGGCAGAAACATGTTAACCATATTTTCTTCTTTCTTGCACCATGGATGTGTCTGCTCAATTTAACAAGTCTTTGTATCGTCTACTACTCAGTTTTTATTAGTGCTCAGTTCACCAATAATACAGTTTGTTTATGGTCGAAATGGTCGCTTTTTAAATCACATGTCACCCAACCACACTTGGATTACACCAAAAACCTGCTCCGCTGTAACAAGGCATTGTAGCACAACAGGGAGGCATTCGGCCTCTCTGGTGGGAACCCAATAATAAAGCATGTCACCAACTAGGTTGGTGAGTCAGGGTTCTCCTAAATCACAAGAGAGATCCTTCTTTTTCTCAGCTTTTTCACCTTTTGTTTGCCTTTGGCCACACTTTTTTGTTGTTTAATTAAGATGAAAAATAAGCATGGTGTGATGATCATTCCCCCCTTTCCTGTCCAATCAGAGTTAGTATTTTTACTATATTGAAACATTAATGGGTGGTACATGAATATTGTAGGGTATAATTGAGGTAGTCTTAGTTAGACAGACAGAGATTTGCTGAGAGCACTGAGACTAGGATGCTGTTGGAGTGATGAGAGATGCTGAAGAAGAATCGAATGCAGACCCATTTAGCTTAAATTAATTTAGAAAAAGATCGCTGAAGAATCTCAAGGAGGAAGAGAGTGTCAGAGAGGGGTGCTACTCAAGCGCCGGTGGTAGAGAGGTCATCTTTCCTGTCCTGATTCCTGCCCTGAAGCCTTTGTTGCCTGATCTTTCCCGGGGGACCCTTCCCAGCTCCTTGGCCAGGGGGTTGGTTTGTACACCATCCTAGGTAAATATACTGTCATGAAGGATTAAGGAAGACCGATAACTTTTCTCTCTATCCTCTCCTTTCTGAGCAATGTCATTGTGGTGTATGAGATATTTGTTTGATTAATTGATTAATTGAATTTCCTTCCGATGAGTGACAGAGACTGTACTGCACTTTGAGAAATGGTTCACATTAAATAATTTAGATAAAGATTCAAAACTTTTTTCCCGAGTCTGTGGTTATTTTATTATATTAGAAAATAATTCATGTCATTTCACCATCAACTAGTTCAACTAATGGTCCATTGAGCAGAGGAAAGAACTTTTTGATCAGTGAAAGATCAGTTGAGAATAAGAGGTGACTAACCTTGAAAAGGTAGGAAATCACAAACATTGACTCCAGCTGTTATTACCAAGTTGTGTGGGTGTTTATGGGGTCAGGTGAGTATATGATATTAGAGTACCTGTTGCTGGTGAGTCGCTGGATCAGCAACTCTTGCTTCACTTGCCACTTCACCGGGCACACCCCTCTCATGACAGGCTTGAAAATGCATCTAACAGCGCGTCCATGCAGCTGCACAAGTAGATGTCTCTTATTGGAGTTGCCTGGTTCCATAGGTAGCACCATCTTGGTAGAAGGGTTTGCCGCTTTTTATGATGTTTTAATAAGTTTATGCTTCATTACTCCCTTTTACTTTATTGTTAAGCATTTCTTTACCAGTAGTCTTCCTGCACAGGGGAGCCAGTGCTTGAGGATAGAGGTTGCTGGACCTCAGCTTGGAATTTATGTTTTCCCTGCTGTTTTTTAACTCCACCACACCACTTGTGGCATTTGCCACTCCCCTGGTCATGCCTCTCTCATGACAGGCTTGAAATGGCAGCTTGCAGCGTGTCCACACCACCAGCGCTCCAAAGGCATGCCCCTCTGTGCCCGTCTATGCCCGGACCATGCCAAGCGCTCGTCCCCCTGGCCATTTCCACCCAGACTAGGCTCAAACAATAACATATACTATAGAGGTATTGCTAGTTCTAGGTTCTTCTATTAAGTACCATCTGTGCATTAGATAGTGCCCTTTCGCTTTACTTGAATTTGCAACAATTCTATGTCAAAATTCAAAATCAGCTTATGTGCACTGTATCTCACTGAAAACACAAAGGCCATGAAGTTAGCACCTTCTCGTACAAATAGCAAAGGCCCCATGGATCTCTCAAAATGTAACAGTTTATTGCTGAACATGGGATCTTTAGTTAAGCACCGCTCTGAATTTTATGAATACCTACTGACGTGCCATATAGAACAAAATGTTATGAAACATAGGCTGACCAATATCCTGGCCCAGAAATAGGAGCAGTGGTTCCCTCGGGCTATGACATCTTTCAGTTAGATAGAGAGGAAGAAAAAAGGTGAAGGGCTAGCAGTGGACTACCATGACCACCTTCAAGCAACTTTCACCCCAGCTCCTGGGACGGGCTTTGAAGCCTTTACAGTTGAACATTGAACTCACAAAAGCATAATCATTTAACAGTGTGCTGGTGTACCATCCCTAAGGAACCAGATCTAGCTTCTCTGACCAGCACAGTACTCTTCTTGAGACAACTATTTTGAATTCAATTTTAAAATATTGGGAGATTTCAACTTCCATCTGGACCTGGATTAAGGAAGAACGATAAACACTCTGACAAGTTTTGAACTTTCTCTTAGAACTAATAGTTCTACAAATCACTCCGGACACATGCTCGATGCATATTTTATAGAAAATCCCTGTTTTAATGATCCAGTAAACCTGCCTTTAACCTGGATGGATCACTTCACTGTTAATTGGCAGATCCAGATTTAGGGTAAACTAATGCATATCAGTTAAGACAATTCATTCTACATAGACTGGCAGAAAATTCAACCTTCAGAATACAATTTAGCACTCATGGATATACTGCCTAAAGCTATGGATAGTGTTGAGCAGATGGTGGAGATCTATAATGACTGGATTGTAAGTGCCCTAGATAGCATGGCCCCTTTAAGAATAGAAGATATATCTAAGAGATGAATCTCACAACCATGGTATAATGATACCCCTAGAGCCTCTAGACAAATATTCTGTATGCAAGAATAAAAGTAGTTTCACGGCTATGAGACCTCAGAGAAGTATATTTACAATACTAGGCTAGCTAAACACAAATAATTGATGACAGCTATATAAGCAGATTTCTTTTCAGCACAAATCAGATTAGCGAATGACTCAAATAAAACCCTCTTTCATACCATCAAAAAATTGTCTGTACAATCAACTAGTAATTCGGCTGCAAACAACCAACAGATTTGTGGCTCCATGGATTGCTTTTTTCAAGATAATGTTGCAACTATCTTTAATAAATTTGCTGCTAGCAGCCAGATAAATCATATAACATAGTCCCCTAACCTAGCCCCAGATTTTCTAGAATCTTAAAACATTGTGGAACAAATGAGAAAACTCATTGCCAAAATTACATCTGGGATCCCCTTACACTCCATGTTCACCAAGGATTATGCCCATGGAATGTGAACCAATAGCACTTCAGATGGCAGCTATGTTTAAGGCTGGGGTATTGCTTTGTTCGCCCTAAGTTGGCAGGGTATGCTCAGACGTGGGTCCCTTGCTCACTTTGCCACTGGATTCAAGCTATCCTGGCTGATGACGGCTGATTAGCCAGAAACCGGTCCAAGGATGCTTGATTCCGGATCAGGGAAGACATGGCTTGGCAGTTCGGGCAGGACTGTTCCCATGAGGCACAGGGTTAGACTGATTTGCATATGACCATGTCCGAACTGGGGTGGAGGAGTGAGCTAAAAAATGATGATGGATTAAACCCAGATCAGTTGACTGGGGGTGAGTGCTTGCAATGTCCAACATTCCGTCCATCATCCCCTTTGGTTTTGCTTTGTTCGCCCTAAGTTGGCAGGGTATGCCCAGATGTTGGTCCCTTGCTCACTTTGCCACTGGATTCAAGCTAGCCTGGCTGATGATGGCGGATTAGTCAGAAACCGATCCCAGGATGCTTGTTTCCGGTCTAGGGAAGACATGGGTTGGCAGTTCGGGCTGGACTGTTCCTATGAGGCACAGGGTCAGACTGATTTGCATATGGCCATGTCCGAACTGGGGTGACAGAGTGACCTAAAGAATGATGATGGATTAAACCCAGATCAGTTGACTGGGGGTGAGTGCTTGCAATGTTTAACACTCCGTCCATCAACCCCTTTGGTTTTGCTTTGTTCGCCCTAAGTTGGCAGGGTATGCCCAGACGTGGGTCCCTTGCTCACTTTGTCACTGGATTCAAGCTAGCCTGGCTGATGACGACTGATTGGCCAGATACCAATCCCAGAATGCTTGTTTCCAGTCCAGGGAAGACATGGCTAGGCAGTTCGGGCTGGACTGGTCCCATGAGGCACAGGATCAGACTGACTGGTTAGAGGAGGCAGACCTGGAAGCAGAGTTCAGCCTGGGACCAGGGTTCAATTACCGGCTCGGCGGGTCTTGAGTCCTAAAATGTCCACGGACTCGACAATTCTTGCTCCGGTGCCTACTGATTCACGGGTTCACACTCTGCGACTCTGGGCAATAGCTTGCTTAATCTCCACAACGGCCCCTCGCGGTGGGATGCCTGGCTTTCACCTTGTGGATACCCTGCTGGGGTTATCTCACAGGGGAATACCAGGACGGGTTCCCTAAGCAAGCGCTTAGATACCGGGTCGGTGATTTGCGCTATATAAATACATGTACATTTACATTTACATTTGTCCGAACTGGGGTGGCGGAGTGAGCTAAAGAATGATGATGGATTAAACCTTGATCAGTTGACTGGGGGTGAGTGCTTGCAATGTTCAACACTCCGTCCCTTTGGTTTTGATAAGGCTAGGGTATTTGCTTCCTACTGGAAATGAGCCTCATCCCTAATACTTAAAAAAACCCATTCTAAATGC
>NW_028248071.1:0-88971 GCF_964263255.1 Lissotriton vulgaris
ACCAGAATGCAGAGATTTTATTAGAGGCAAGTGATCCAGCGCCCCTATAGAAAATCTGTCTCAACAACGCTACCCAACACCAGATACTCACTATTAATCATAAATCACTCACAAGGCCCATAAACCTACGAGACAAATTTTGAGCGACTGAATCATGTGAACTAATTAATCAGAACTATTCACAAACTATTTACAAAATTATATACAACTGCAGTTTGTCATTTCTTACCATGGATTTAAACATATAATCATTTAATTAAGTCACTTAAGGTAAATGGATCAACTGATGGTAACTAGACCATGAATAAACAAGACCAGCTTGTCGTTTCAAAATCTAATTTATTTATTTTATTATTCAAAGCAAAGAGCATCTTTAAAATTGGATTTCTTTTTATTAGCAAACAAAAGCATAATTTTATTAAGGTAAGGCATATTAGACTGACATTTCAAAATAGATCAGTTTGCATGGATTAAAGCAAATATAAAGTTTCATTCCCTTAGATTCTATTTCCCTGACTAAAACTCACTACACCTAAAAAGAAAAGGTCTTTTTAAAACAGCTATCCTTACGTGCGCCAAAAAGTCAGTCAGCACATCATGCCCTTCAGGAATCAGTAACGAGCCAACAGGCCTCCTCTCATGGGGCCAGGTTTTATACCTTTCTAACTTACTAATCTTCACTAAAAGTATTCTTTTTCCCTGTCATTCAGTGTTCCAATTGGCTGACAGCCGTCGGTCCATATGAGATCATTACTTTTTCAATCCAAAGTCGTGCCTTTCTAAAACGTCTTTGTCCTTTATCCACAGGCGACATTAGCTTCCTCAGAAATGCAACATTATTAAATAACAGTTCGCTGCTTCCTTAGCTTGGCTGATTTGCCGCATCCTGTCCTTGAGTTTGTCCAACTCAGAGCTCATCTTGCACAGTTCATTTATTTATTTTTCTGACGAATATCAACGTGGCAAAAACTTTCCACATTTCTTTCCTGTGCTCGGCTCATCACGACAGGATTCCAAACACCCACTTTAAAACGCTAGGCCTTAGGCCTCTTTCTTGAAGGCTAGTATTCAAACAAACACAAGACATTAATTAATTTGAGTAATGAAAACTATTCTGTTACCCACCACCTTTACTAATGTTAACTCATTAGTTTATGTTACCTAGCTTTTGCACATGAAGCAGCGTTTTTATTTACCATCTTCTTTTAGGCCATCAGGATTCTCCACGAGCCTTTGCCACCTAAAAGACATGACTTTACATAAGCACATGAAATAGGCACATGCCATTAATTAAACAGCCGCATTTAATGTTGACAAAGACAATAGACAAGGTTAGTTTATTATTTTCACGCACTTGCATTTGCCACACAGAGCATATAAGTTAGTCCCACGTGTTTTTCTGTAAAGGTGCATTTTAGTATTAAATCTTTTTTTATTAGTATTGCAGAAGAAGCATACAAACAAGACAAAGTCCCCTACAACCCAATGGGCCGGCTTGGGAGCTTGATACCGTGTTAACGTTGCAATGGTGGCGAAGATGTATTCAACAATTAACACAGCAAACCGCCTACAACCCCGAAGGGCCGGCCGCGCCTCAAATGGGGGGGGTGAGGTGGGGGGATGAGAAGTTCGTGAATCATAACCTCAGCGAACCCCCCGTTGGCTAACCCTCTCGGGGAAATCCCCTCCATGCCCTGGTGAACAGATGTTGCTATTGCAAAGGCCAATTTTGTCAAGATGCTGGGAAACAATAAGCACAAAACAAGAAACTTCGAAAAAGACCCCCCCTCCCTGAGCCCCCCCAGAACTCCACCACCCCTCCACCCCCCCTCCCCCCCCCCAGGTCCAGGTCCCTCACTTCCCACAGGTAACAACTAGGCTTCTCAGACTCCATCAGGCTCAGTCTGGAGCAGACGCAGATACCTAGGACACGTAACCTCTCTAAATTCCGTGGCCAGCAGGGAAAGGAATGGTTGCCACAACTCCGCATATTTGTTTCCTTCCCCCACCCCAACCAGGGAGAGCCTCTCCATGCCTAGAATCGCCCACAGGCGGTGAAGCCATCCCTGGAGGGTGGGTGCGTGCGAGGTGCGCCAGAGGGACACAATGTTCTACAATGCCGAGCCCAGCGCAATGGCCATCAACCTGCCCCTGCGTGAACGCAAGGGATATGTGACAGGGTTGGGCAACCCCAGCAGGATATAAGAGGGGAAGCGGGGTAGTTCGGTATCAAAGTGGGCATCGATTTCATCCAGCACCAATTTCCAATACTCCTTCAGATGTATACAGTCCCATAATAAATGAGTCAGGGACCCCTCTCCCCACATCCCCTCCAGCACGCTGCCTCTCTTCTGTGGTCTATTTCATGGAGTCTTTCAGGGGTATAGTACCAATATGTCGCTATTTGGGTGAGCGTGTCAGTCAGACCCATGTGATAAGCAGAGTGTTGCGCGCGGTAGTAGATGCCATCCCAGTCCGTGGCGCTAAGGGTGCGTCCCAACTCCCTCTCCCAGCGCGCCCTGCCTGAGCTGTACACCCGCGAGTACCGGTCCAAGAGAGTGCGATATAAATCAGAGATTAGATGTTTATCAGAGGTTCTCGAGAGCAGCCAATCATAGGGCCGCAGCCGCCGATCAGCCCCTTCCCGCACCTGGCTATGTAAGGCCCAGTGCCGAGCCTGGAGATATCGGAGGCGCTCCGATTCCGGCATATGGTACTCTTGTTTGAAGGTCCCGAATGGGATAATCCCTTCCCTTGTATACATATGGGTCAAGGCTCTACAGCCCGCCGGGTGCCACCTCGCAAATGCAACTACATCCATCCCAGGCGTGAAATCCGGATTCTCAAGTATGGGAGTAAGTGGGGAGGGAAAAGTGGTCAGCTCGGAACTAAGACTGGTGCAATCCCAGACCTCGAGTGGAACCCTCGTGATATATAAGGCGTAGAGATTGGGAGGGCGGTGCTGACGGCGGAGGAAGGGCACTTCCTGGAGAGGGCGGCCCGCGACCGCCTGGTCCTGGAAAGGCCAATGTCTGTCCGATTCCCACCTGCTCCATTCCACCAACGTTCGTAGTTGTACCGCTTGGTAGTAAAGCAAGAGATCCGGAATACCCAATCCCCCTTTCTCCGGGGGGAGCATTGCGAGATGCAGCTCCATCCGAGGTTTCCTCCCATTCCATATGAATTGTGCCAACTCCGCTTGCGTCTGGCGAAGCCGGCCGTCCGGCGGACGAAGAGGGATGGCGCGGAACAAATACAGAATCTGTGGCAAGACCGTCATCTTGACGGCTGCCACCCTGCCCAACCATGACATAGGAAGGCGTCTCCATCTGCTCAGCTCGGCACGAATAAGCCGACGCAGCCGCGAGTAATTGATCTCGACTGTGTCCGACAGTGTAGCTGCAAGGTGAATTCCCAGGTAGGGAACCGACGTCTGTGCCCAGCGAAACGGGAAGCCCCCCTGCAGGCGGGCCCGCGTGTGCAGGGCTAGAGAGAGGGCCAGGGCCTCCGATTTGGTCATGTTCACCTTAAACCCCGACACCTTTGAAAACGCCCCCAGGACTTCCATGCATGCTGGGAGAGACGTTTCCGGGGAAGTCAAAGACAGAAGGATATCGTCAGCATACAGGCTGATGGTATGGACAAATGCCCCGAATTTGACACCGCGTACCTCGGGAGCAGTTCGTATCAGTTGTGCTAGTGGCTCCATATACAGGGCAAAGAGCAGGGGCGACAGTGGGCACCCCTGCCGTGTGCCACGTTCTATCGGGAATCGGGGCGAGGCGTGTCCATTGACCCGGACAGTCGCGGAAGGGTAAGAATAGCAATTAAGGACCCACTTACGGTATCGGTCGCCCAGCCCGGCCTGCACCATCACCCGCTCCAGATAAGGCCAGTGGACTCGGTCGAACGCCTTCTCGGCATCTATCGCGAGCATCAAATACTCCCCCGACGTTCTCTCGGCCTTCTCAATCAGATGCAGCGCCCGTTTAGTGTTATCTACGGTCTGGCGTGTAGGGATGAATCCCGCCTGGTCCGGGTCAATCAATCCCTGCATGAGTGGCGCCAAGCGCGAGGCTAGTATACCGGTGTAGAGTTTGAGGTCTACATTGAGCAGGGATATAGGGCGGTACGCCTCGCACCGCGAAGGATCCTTCCCCGGTTTGGGGATGACCGAGATAGTAGCCTCCAACAAATCACTCGTTATCGCCCCGGGGTCCGCAAAAGCATTAAAGAGAGCGGTCAGTATCGGCGTTACCTGTGTACAAAATGTCTTATAAAAAAGCGCAGAGAATCCATCTGGTCCTGGCGCTTTCGCAACTTTGAGGCGCGAGATGGCTGCAATCACTTCCTCCGGCCGGATTGGTCGCTCCAGGAGGTCCGACTGTTCCGGGGTCAATGTGGGGAGGGTGACCGAGGCCAAGAACCTCTCACATTCTTCCGGGTCGTGCGCCGACCCGGTGTACAGGGAGGTGTAAAAGGTGCTAAATGCCTCCGCTATGTCGCGTCCGCAGTAACCACCCGCTCATCCAAAAGGACAATCTCCCGTACCGCCTGCTTCCGTTGCTGTTCCTGAAGGGCGTGTCCTAACAGTCTCCCGCAACGGTCCCCCCAGTATAGTATAGGTGTCGCGCCCTCAGCGCCGCGTATTCCGCGCGGTCTTGATCTAGTGCTGCCAATTGTTGTCTAGCTTGTCGTAACTGCCTCCAGATCCTCGGCGCCCCGGTCCACTGGTGTATACGTTCAAGTTCCCGCGTCCGCAGCGACAGCTCCTCTCGCTTCCGTGCGCGCTCCACGTTCTCGGCAGCCGAGATCGCTATAAACTCGCCGCGCAGAACTGCTTTTAATGCCGCCCAGTGAGTGGCTAGGGATGTAGTATCAGTGTCATTATGCGCTAGGTAGTCCGTAATGGCCCCTCGGATCCTCCCCACCACTTCGGCGCGGTGCAGCAGCGAGTCGCGTAGCCTCCAGCAGCGTGGCGCGCGTGAGAGCGGGGGCAGGGAAAACACCGCCACCATGTGGGAATGATCAGAGAGGGATGCTGCCCCGATCTCCACCCCTGTTGACAGAGCTTGGAGCGAAGGGGAGGCCAGGAAGTAATCCAGCCGGGCATAGGTTTTGTGGGCATTTGAGTAGTAAGTGTATTCCCTTCTAGAAGGATGAAAGCGGCGCCATAGATCTCCCATGCCCAACTCCGTTAGTCTAGCCCACCCCCCCGCAGAGAGAGTCCCGGCCTGAGTGGAGCGCTGCGCTGACCTATCCTGCACATTGTCCATAACCAAGTTCAGGTCGCCTCCCATCAGAACATGACGGTCTGGAGACGCTGCCATCTCTATGAGTGCGGAATGTAGAAACTTCTCTTGGCCTTCATTCGGGGCGTACACAGAACAGACCGTGAAGGTCTCCCCCCCAAGGGAGAATCTATAAGCCAACAACCTCCCCCTCATCTCCGCCCCCCTCTGCATGACCTTGCCCCTGAACTTCTGAGCTACCAGAACAGCCACCCCTGCAGTTTTAGTGGAAGAGGAAGAGTAGAACTGGTGGGGGAAATGGCGCGAGCGCATCCTATGGCAGTCCTTCAGCAATAGGTGCGTCTCCTGGAGCAGGCATATGTCGGCCTTAGAGGCCTCCAGAAGGGAGAGGACTGCCCTCCATTTCACTGGATTGTTGAGTCCCCGCACATTAAGTGTGAGGATGCGTAACTCAGTCGGTGGCATAGGGGAGTGTGCGCCCCACCCGGACCCCTGCCAGGGTGGAATCAAGCAATAGCCACGTACACCTCTCACCTCTCTGTCTCCTCCCCGAGGTGCACCTAGAAGCCAGCGTCGCGTTAGAGTCTGCAGGAGGCAACACATTCACTCTGAAGTGTCTCTCTGGACCTGGACCCTGCCCCCCCGCCTCCCCAACCCTTCCACAACGGCCCCCTCCCTGCAAGAAACAAGAAGCAGCCAACAAAGCGACACAATCAACCCCCCCCCCCTCCCTTGGTCAACCAGCCCACCAACCCCCCTCTTTCCCCAACTTGAAGGATACCAAAAACAGTCTTGTCCATCATCCACAGACGTGGATGTATAGGTAAGGTCCCTATCGGGGGAATGTGTCCGAATCCATTGCTTCCACCCCCGCCGCCGGCCCGTCCGGCCCCAACCCCTCCTGTCTCTTCAGTGCCTCAGAGCTGCTGTATCGGTGGTCACCCACTTTCAGGACTCGCCAGCTCCGTCGCCACTGTCTCTACCGCTGCCCGCTGACCCTCCTTGATCTCCATCGCGGCCGGCCACTTCGGCCTGCGCCTTCGTCGTTGCTGTTGCCACTGCCCAGCGGAATCCGCACCAGTTGCCCCCCGTCCGGGTGGACCTTCTTCTTCCTTCGGCTCCTCAAGGCCTAAAAGACTGCATGCTTCTTTGAAAGACCGCAACTGGCAAACCTTATTGTCCAGCTTAAACACCAGGCGAAAGGGGTGACCCCAGTTATATGTGATGTTGCGTCGTCTCAGTTCCGCAGTGATCGGTCTGAAGGACCGTCGTTTTTCTAGAGTGATGGCCGCAAGGTCCTGATATAAAGTTGGCGAGTGGGCTCCAAAAGAGATAGTTCCCATCTGGCGGGCTTTGCTAAGGATCTCTTCCTTGGTACAGAAGTCCTGCACACAGACTAGGATATCCGCCGGTTGGGCCAAAGTAGCTCTAGGTGGGCCCGTCCGGTGCGCCCTGTCCAGCCGGAGTGCGGAGTCCGCCGGTCGGCCCAAGATGTGGTTAAAGAGGCCCTGGGTGAAGTGGAAAAAGTCATCTGTGTCGGGGGACTGGTTCACCCCCCGAATCCTGATGTTATGCCGCCGGGATCGGTTCTCCAAGTCCTCGACGTGAGATTGAAGGTCCACCTGTTGATCATGTATACAAATGATTTCCTGCTGCAGCGCCTCTATTTCGACATCACGCCTGTCACCTTTGGTCTCCAGATCAGCCACCCTTTCTCCTATGGCGTCTGTGTCACGGCGTACTTCCCTTATCTCCTCCTGTAACTCCCTCTTCAAAGCGTGGATGTCCTCTCGCAGGCCAGTAAAGAGGGATTCTAGAAAGGTCTTAGTGATGGGCTCATCGACATTTGCCATTCCCGAGGAAGGGGAGCCCGCGGCCTTCTTCTCTGCACCAGCCCGTTGTCCTGACGTGGTGGGGTCTGCCCGCTTTCCCATCGTGCTAGGGATGAATAGGTCTTTGATAGTCCTGTCCTTCCGATTTCTTGCCGAGGACACCGCAGGACCCCTGTGGCCTGGACTCTACCGGTGCTGCGGGGCAGTGTGCGCTCGGGCGTCAAGTCTGTACGGGGTCCCAGACCCCCCCTCGTAGGGGCCACCAATTACTCAGAGGACCTCGCCGAGGGGCCCGCAGGGGACCCCACCATCACCACCCTGGTAGGAAGAAGGCGCTCTCTCGGTCTCCGCCCACTCCACGAGACCCTTGTGGCTTCTTTGGGTCACTCGCCACCGTTCTCTGCCTGTTGCTCCAGGCACCAGTCCTGGTACGGGCCTCTGGTTACCCGCCAAGCGCACCACCGCCAGTCTCTGCTCGCTGTACTGGAGCTAAACAGGATCTCCCAGGGTGCCACACAAGGGGTAGTTCGTGCTCGCCAATGTGTTCGGTACGCTACCCAAAATGGTGGCCGTCCACTCAAAGCCCCACAGGCCGCGCCGGCCCCGCCAGCTAGACCTCGGCTCCCCTGGTCATGCAGGTTGGCAAGCTGTCCCCAGCCTCTAACCGCGATCGAACTCCGCACTCTGCTCCTCACCTCGGCTCAGGGATCTCTGGGGTCAGCGTTCCGGCATCTGCGCTCCGCGGTCAGGCCCACTGCACAAGGCCGCTCCGCCGCCTTCCTCCGCTGATCCCGGCTGCAGGTGCCTCCGCCGCAGCAGAGCTCACGTTGGTCCGCTGTAGCCCCCGGGCAGTGCCACTCCGGGGGCCTCGCTCCGATAGCGCGCGGGCCGGACCCACCTTCTGCTCACCGACTCTCGCGCAGTAGGCTGCCGCCCGAGGCGCCCCCAGGCCGGACACTTTCGACGGGGCTCTCGGCCACGCCCCGCTGCTCCGCTCTACTGGGCCAAGCCGGCCTCCCTCTCGGCGGCTCTCCCACCTCGGCTCCGGGAGCCCCGAACGTTCCGCCACTCATTTCACCGGGGTCAGACCCCTCCTGGCGGCGAATACTCTCCGGTGGGGCCCGAATTACGGGGGATGAAGCGCTATAGAAGTGCTTTGATAACGGCCGGCGGCGGGAGCTCAGTGAATCACGTCCGCTCACACCGCCATCTTGGCCACGCCCCTAAAGGTGCATTTTAAAACTAAGTTGATTATTTCAACACATGCACATTAGTACGATTACATTTTTTATGGAAGTTTAACTTTGCGAGTTTGAACAAAATTTTGCTCAGCGTCTCGCTCCATCAACTCCCTCATCCGGTGATTTCAAAATCACAAAACAACACCCAAAAGTTTTCTGCAAAAATGTAACCCTTTAAATCATGTTTTGAAAATTCACTGTGTTAGTTTTTTCTAAACTTTTGATTCAGCAGTTTGTCTACAACTCTCATATTGTGCTCTATGAAACTCTTCTAATTCTATCTCCTTCTCTTGTTCTTTTCTGAGTTTATAAATTCTTTTCTTCTCCCTCATGTATTTCTTTCTCTTGTGTATCATGCAACTAATTTTTAACAAAAGTGTCACTATGACTATGATTATTACAGGATAAAGTATTTTGCCAATGATTGAACTGCCAATCTCTCGAAACCAGTTTCCGATAGCTGCAAATCTTTTGCTCAAATGTTCTGAAAAATTGTCATCTTCTAAAGGTTCTATTTCTGTATGTAATTCAGTGATATTTTTGATAAACATTTCTATATTCCGGCTCTTATCTGGGATATAGGTGCAGCAATGATGGACATGTAAAATCCCACAAACTCCTCCCTCTTTTGCTAGCAGAATGTCTAACGCAAGACGGTTCTGCATTACCATGCTTCTCATGGCAACAAGTTCTGTGTCAACTAATTGAAATCCACTTGCAGTGTCTGTGGACAATCTATCTACAATTGTGGATACTTTCCTGATTTTGATCGCATTCAGGGTTATTCCTACCATAGGAATTATTGCGCCAAATATGTCACCCATGATTTCTGAAAAACTTTCCCTCTTGTATCTATTCAGGTGTTTGCCAATTTCAAATGAACCTTTTGCATTTCTATCTACATGAAAAATCTTTGGAAAACCTAAACCAACATAACATGTCCCATACCAGTGGTCTGGGAGGCTAAAGTAAGCTTTGTTCCCACAAACAAAATAAATTCCAGGAAAAATTGGATCTTTTCCACCTTTAAATCCCCATCCCCCTATGATACAATAAGTATCCTCACACTGACTTGCACCCACAAAGTAATTGTCATACAACGTATTGTCTCTTCTAATACATCATTTTCCACTAACAGGTTTATCTATGTGAATAGCAGCGTTCTCATTTCTACCATTGAGCTTTTCATCCTCAATCTGCCAAAACTTTGATTTAGTTTGTTTCAGCATCTCATTCCTTTTGTAAATCGCCCTTCTCTCCTCAACCATATTTAGAAAAGATTTTTCTTCAGCTCTCATTTTGCATGTTAAATTGCTTTTAAAAGCATATTCATATGTAAGTTCACTAGTCACTAAGAAAAATTCCCTCATCTGCTTAGCAGGTTTTACTTTGTTCAAGCTATTTACAACTTTTAGATTTGCAAAAATCTCGTCATAATCTGAGTAGTAATACTCCAGACGACCTGTTTGATAGAACAAACTAGCTATAACACTACATGTAATGCCATAAGTAAGGGGAAGCATGTTATATGTAACCCCCTCTGAAACAGAAGCAGGAAGCTTCACACAGATGTAACAGTCCTTCACATCCATAACTTTAACATCTTCTGACAAAAGTCTTGAAAAAGAATTGCTAGAAAAATCACCAACAGATCTATCTTGGTGGATCTCTGGTTTGTGCTCAATAACTTTGTTAGTCTTGCCATCTTGATCAACTTGTTTAGTTTCAACTTTACTTGTCATGTTAGCTTTGTACATCTCCTTGTCAATTCCAAAAGGGAAAATGACAGCCAAAATCAACCAAACCAAAATTATTAGGATCTCACAAATAGAAGACATTTTACAACATCTTCTAAAAATAGCACATCTCGAATTGTTGTCAGTATTAGGCATCCTTTACTTTGAAATAAGAGCCTTTCACAAAAAATTTAAAAAAATTAAAAAATATTACACACCCCCTTTTAAATTTTTTTTTTTTTAGAACTTAGTAACTCTAACAGCTTTTCTTCGACCTTACGTCTTACATCAATGTGTTTTTCCAGCTAACACAATTTCTTCGACCTTGTGTCACCTAACACAATTTCTTCAGCCTTACGCCAAATATAAGCCTCAACCTGACAAGAAAACAATTTCAATCATTGTCACTGGTTTCTTCTAAATCCTCCTGAATACTGCTACTAATTTCCACTACTGGTGGTATAATAATTTAAGTCCACTCAGGAGACTTATACTTCTGATTAGGCTTTAACACTCTTTTTGCTCTACTAGTAATTACTTCTATTTTCTTTCCTACTTGATTTTTCTTATCAGAGTCACCTTTCTGACTTGATATTTCATTAATCTGTTCTTTTGACTTGTTCACTAATTTGAATTTTAAGCTCTCATTTTCTTTTGGCCAATTATCTCCTTTTCTTGAGAATTTCTTCTTTGGCTCAGTTTCGTTACATTCAGCTCGCCAAGCTCTTTTTCTAAAATTCTTTATTTCTGAATCTTCATCACTTTCATCTGATTCAGTTTCTGAGATTTCAAATTTATATTTAGGATCTTCTTTACTCAGCAGTTTCACTCCGTTAGGAACATCGGGGCATATTATCAAGGGGGTTTATCTCCGCTTTTTTGGCTTTAAAAGCCAAGAAAGCGGAGATAGAATTATCTCCCTATTACCTAGCTGTCGCTAACACCAGTTAGCGACAGCTAGTAGGAGATAGCGACCATCTTGGGCCCCACTTTGCATGTCAGTGATATTTATCACTAATGACATGCAAAGTGGGCGTGCCAAGATGTTAGCGACTGGAAACAGTCGCTAACATCGCTATCTCCTATTACCAACTTTTGGAGATATTCGCGCTAAGCCCTGAGCCCTGAGCAGTTCTTAGCCATGTTATCCAATGGGAGGTGGATAACATGGCTAAGAGCATTAGCTCGGTAATGCATGAATATCGCTGACTTTTCAGCGATATTCATGCATTGCGGCCGATTTTTATCGCATTTGCGATAAACCTTGGTAATACCAAGGTTTATCTGCGATAAAAATCGCTGCAGCTCAGCGGTAAATTTTTGTCTCTAACCAAGCAATAGCGATAATTATCGTTATTGCTTGGTAATATGCCCCATCATCCTTATAGCTGGTACTCGGTAATTCATCTTTTTCTTCAATTACTTCCAACTTCCCAGTTTCAGAACTTTTGTTCCTGCTTTCAGAGCTTTCAATCTGCTTTTCAATACTCTCCTGATCTTGATTCTCCTCTGGCTCAGACTCTTTTTCTGCTTCTTTTTCTAGCAGATCTTCATCATTTTCAGAATCTAGAATCACAATCTCTAGATCTTTTTCAATCAATGCCTCATTCGCATTTGAATCTTCCAGATGTCGACCTTCTTGTCGATCTTCAGAATCTGGATTTCCTTCAGGTTCTTCTTCAGAATCTGAATCAGTTGTTGTGTCACTATCCTCATCAGGATTTTCAGGTGCTGGCACACGAATGGTGTGGCTAGCGTGGATCCATCTTTTCAGACCCTTACACTTTACTGCATTTGTTGTGACAAGTATTAACTGTCTTGCTTTCTGCCACCTGGGTACTAGACAGTTTCTTCTCCGATGTACTTTTGTTCTCACCCAGTCTCCTGGTACCAAATCGTGAGCTTGTTCTTTCTCCTTGGTTAGTACTTCAGTTCCCACCTGATGGAACACAGAAGTTACCACGTCAGAGAGATTCTTGCAGTATTCCACAATTGCACTATCATTTATACTCAGTAGCTTATTAACTGGAACAAATGCTTGTCTCATGACTCTGCCCATGAGGATTTCATGAGGGCTTAGACCTGTCTTTTTATCTGGTGTACTCCTCTAAGTCATCAGATCAAGCGGAAGTGCATCTGTCCACTTCATCCCTGTTGCTAAGCACATTTTGGCAAGTCTATTTTTTATTGTGCCATTCATTTGTTCAACAACACCTGATGCTTCTGGTCTGTATGCACAGTGTAGCTTTTGTTTAATATTCAGGGCTTCACAAATCATTTGCAACAATCTGTTTTCAAAATGTGTGCCACAATCAGTTTCAACCGTAACTGGAAATCCATACCTAGGTATGATTTCTCTCAAAAGCAATTTTGCCACAGTAACTGAGTCATTGTGACGAGTTGGGAACGCTTTCACCCATCTTGAAAACAGACAGACAATCACTAAGACATATCTTAATCTGTTGTGGGGTGGCATGTCAATGAAATCCATTTGCAACCTAGTAAAAGGACCACCCTCCCGTAATATGGTTCCCATGCTCACAACTGTTTTTCTGTTTGGATTAATCTGTTGGCAGATCAAGCATCTCTGGCAAAAAGATTCTGCTATTATCCTGAATTTTGGATTAAACCATGTTTGCCTAAACAATCTGATCATTGAATCTCTTCCTAAATGACCTGGACCATGATACATCCGTGCCATATCAGCATCATGCAATTTGACATTACTGGTCTGTCATCTTTGTAAACCCAAACCTAATCTTATCGCTGTCTGCAACCTGCTTTTAGCCATGTGTCTTTTTCCTTATCATCTGCCTCATCTTGTAAATCTTTTACTCCTTGCCATGTCTCAACTACAGATGTTAGCATAAGTGAGTTCAAAACATGTTCATGGTCTTTTTCCCGATTGATTGACATATTGTTCTTTGCGCAGAACTTCGCTGTTTCGTCTGCATAAGCATTTCCCTTAGTCATATAGTCATCCCCTTTTTGATGTGCTGTGTATTTTACCACAGCAATTTTCTCTGGAAGCTGAATGCCATCAATCAATCTTTTGATCAATTTTGCATTCCTGATTGGAGTTCCTGCAGAAGTTAAATAACCTCTTTGAGACCAGAGCTGGCCATAATCATGGACTACACCATACCCATATTGACTATCAGTCACTATGGTAACTTTTAATCCTTTTGCTCTTTCACATGCACGAATCAAAGCAATCAATTCTGCTACTTGAGCTGAACGAATTCCTTTGAGACAAGAAGCCTCAACCACGTCTGCAACTGTACAGACAGAGTATGCTGCACTCAGAATGCCTTCATCCGACCTCAAGCAAGAACCATCCACAAAGTAAACAAAATCAGATTCAGTCAGCGGGACATCTTTTATGTCCTGCCTTGGTTTGGTGCAATATTCTAAAACATCCAGACATTCGTGATCAATGTCATTTTCATTTTGGATTTCTGTAATGATACCATCAGGCAACAATGTGGAAGGATTTAAATTCACACACCTCGCAATAGAAACGTTATCTGATCCCAAAATAATTTTTTCATATTTTGTCAATCTATTGCTTGTCAAATGCTGTGTCTTACTTCTGGTAAGGAGAATCTCAACTGAATGGGGTACATATACTTTTACAGGAAACCCCATAATTATTCCTTCACTTTGTTCTAGACTTACACTTGTTGCAGCCACTGCTTTTAAGCAACCTGGTAATGCTTTTGCAACAGGATCAAGAACAGCTGAGAAATAAGCAATCAGCTTTCTCATTTTTCCATGTCTTTGAATCAAAACTGACAATGCACATCCTTCCCTTTCACTGCAGTACAACTCAAATTCCTTATCATAGTCTGGCATTCCCAATGCTGGAGCTTCACACAGACTTCTTTTTAGCTGCTCAAAAGCCTCTAACTCTGTTTCTGTTAAGGTAATCGGGTCTTTTATGTCTGCTTTTGTTAGTCTTTGCAGTGGTTTTGCAATTACTGAAAATCCACTAATCCATTGATGACAATAACCTACCATTCCTAGACACATTCTGACCTGTCTCTGTGTTGTTGGAGGTTGTATTGCTCGAATCATTTTTATTCTTTTAATTGTCACTTGTCTGATTACCTTTGCAATTCTGTGACCAAGATATTTTACTTCTTGTTTGCAAAACTGTAATTTTGCAGGTGACACTTTATGTCCCTCATCTGCCAAATGATTAAAAAGAGTAATGGTATCTGTTACACAATTGTCTTGTGTTTTTGCAGCCACTAGAAGATCGTCAATATACTGCACCAATGTTGATTTTCCAGGCAAATCTAGATCTTCCAAGGATTTCTTTAACAGCTGATTAAAAATGGATGGACTCTCAGTATACCCTTGAGGGATACGACACCATGTTAAGATACGCTCTTGGAACCTGAATGCAAACATTTGTTGGCTCTCTGGATGCGGTGGAACAGTAAAGAATACATTACATAGGTCTATGACCGTATACCATTCTGCATCATGCGGAATCTGATAAAGAATTATTGCTGGGTTTGGTACAACTGGGCAACATGGAACAACTATTTGATAAACTTTTCTCAGGTCCTGAACAATCCTGAATGTTCCGTTTGGCTTTTTAATTCCCAAAATTGGTGAATTACATGGACTGCTCTCGATTTCTTTTAAAACACCTTGTTTTATAAATTTTTCAATCACAGGAATGACACCCTCAATAGTTTCAGCTTTCATTTTATACTGAGGAATGTTTGGATAATCTACTCCTTGTTTTACTGTAATTTTTACTGGGTCCACATGTTTCATTAAACCCATTTAATCTCCAGTTAAATCCCAAATTTTTGCATTGACTGTCTCTTTTAATTCTTCAGGTAAATTATTTTTGTCAAAAGCAGGAAATAGTTTATGCTCTTCTGCTTCAACCATTAACATTGTTAACTTGTAAAGGCCATCTTCTTCCTGAGTTTGGAGCTCAATACCATAAGGTGAGCAATATATTTTGCAATTCATTTTGCAAAGGATGTCCCTTCCTAACAGGTTTACAGGACTGCTGTTACAGACTACAAATCTGTGTTTGTCTTTAAAATGACCAATTTCAACTTTAACTGGTTCTGTTAAATCTGTCTTAATCTGTTGATTAGCTACGCCAACTACTTGGATGGTGTCACCAGAGAGAGGAAGTTTTTCTATTTCCACTGATCTAACAGTAGAACGGGTAGCACCTGTGTCCACTAGAAAAGTGATTTCTACATCATTCACTTTACCATTTACAAATCGACCAGACTGATCTACCTCAAGAGTGGCTCCAAGCACACACTCTTCCTCCTCTCTCAAGCACCGTCATGAGTAATCTTCAGAATCACTCCCTTCGTTTTCTTTTAACCGATATTGTTGAGAAAAATTTGACACATTCACTCTTGGTGATCTGTTTACCTGTTCACCTCCGCAGAATCCTGTTTCTGTACTGTATCTCTGCACGTTTACACAGTTTGGAAGTGGAGGTTGTGGAATCTGACTCTGCTGATTCACTAACTGTCGCTGTAGCTGTCGCTGCTGACTTATTTCATTTAACTGTCGCTGTAGCTGTTGCTGCTGATTTATCTCACTCTGCATCTGTGGATTTAATGATGCATTTTTTAAATTTCTGGGCGGATTCTTACACTCGCGCTTCCAGTGTCCAATTTCGCCGCAATTAAAACATGGGAGCTTTTGCTTAAGCTCTTCAATATTCACATTAAATTTTGGTTTATTAAAATTCCCTTTAAATTTCCATTGATTCTGATGAACATTTTTATTTTCTACGGTCGCTATTTGCTGTTCATCTACCTTCACCTGTGCCCACATAGCTTTTTCCTTAAGCTTTTTCTGTTTGGCATCTATCTCGTCACTGCAGTATTTCGCTTTTCTCAAGATATCAACTGAAAGTGATTGCCAACCTACAATTCCATTTCTGATCATTTCACCAATTTCAGGTCTTAAGCCATATACAAATTTGTATATAAAGTGGCTCATATCTTTCTCACTTAATTTTTCATAGCCACTGTATTGTTTAAATACCAGCTGTAACCTTTCATAAAATGAATGTACTGATTCATTTGGTTCTTGATTTATTCTGTCTATTTTAACCCAGTCTACTTCTTTTGGGGCAATTTTGTTTTTCAACCAGACAATTACTTTATCATATAGATCCATAACATCTGATGATGGAGCACCTGTTATTTTATCTAGAGTAGGTTCTTCTTTGGGCCAACTTACAGAAATTTTACATTCTGTCCAAAGATCTGATGGGACAACAATGTCAAAGAATCCATCAAGATCAATCCACAGAACCTTTGAAACCTTAATGAATCTATCCACTTGTCAATACCATTCCACAGGCTTCTCTCTCAGCCGAGGAAAATCATTTGTGAACAATAAAATGTCATGTCTTGTCCAAGGGACATGCACATACCCTCCACCAGCAATTGCTCTCATTTGAAACTCAGTAGCTATTTCTCCTCTTTCTCTTCTGTCTTCCTCCCTTTTCTTTGTCCATTTCACTCTCCATTTGCTTAATTCACCCAATCTTTTTAGAAACACTATTAATTCTTTTACATGAATTATTCTTCCTGTGGTGTTCATATTTTCAATGTCTTTTTCAGAAAAATCCACTCTGTAATGTTTCTGTAAATGTTTCTGTCTACTCAAATCTATTTCTAATTCAGCAGCTATTTCTTCTAATTGATCATACTTGGTTTTTGTTTTCCATTGTATGCTTTTGCAGATAAACAATAATTCATCATCCTGATATAGCTTTAAACTGTCAGATCCAATTGTGCCAATAATTAATTCTTCCAAATCCGCTTTCAATTTTGCAACATCAAGTAATTTAAATTCAGGGGCCTGCGGGGTCTGTGGAGTCTGTGTTAAATCTATTTTATTTATGCTCTTTTCTGGAGATCCAGAATCAGATCCTGCAACTGAGGGAGTCTGATCACTGGGCGGATTCTTACACTGGAGTGGAGTGGTGTGGCTCACGGTGGAGTGGTGTGGCTCACTGGTTAGAGGCGGCAGACCCGTAAGCAGAGAACGGCCCGGGACCAGGGTTCAATTCCCGACGCGGCAGGGTCGTGGACCAGGGTCAAACGGACTCGATAATTCTTGCCTCGGTGCCTACTCTAACCAGAGAACACTCTGTGCATTAAGCTTGCCTCATCTCTACAACGGCCCCCCACAGACGCCGGGGATGCCTGGTTTCACCTTGGAGATACCCACAAAGGGACCATCTCACAGGGAAAACCAGGACGGGTTCCCCAGCGGTCTTCAGCACCAGGATACTCCTTGGAGTCACAGTGCGCTTTACAAGTACACCCACATTTACACTTGACAAATTTTGATTAAAAGTAAAATCTGGCATCATTGATTTTTCTCTGTGAATTTCTGTTAAATCTGAATAAAAGTTTCAGCCACTTTCTGAATTTCCGCATTTAATGGAACAGTCAGAGCTGAATGTCTATTTTCCCTTTGGTCAAAAACTAGTACAACAGGACCGATTGTTACTGGTACTGTTACTGCTTCCATGCCTTTAGTTAACTGCTGTATTAATTCTTCTTTTGATCTTAGATATTCCGAAACATCTGGTATATCCCCATGTCTTTCTGTCCTCATTACATTCCTTGGGAATCCATTTCTCTGATCTGGAATTTCAGTAAAATTTCTATTTTCTCCAGATGTACTAGAATTACTTCTTGTCCCTACTCTTTCAGGTAATTTTTCATTATTCTGATTTAATCTAGGTGAATTTTCATCAAATTCTCTAGGAGGTGCACTTGGAGAAATTCCTGGAGGAATTCTCGGGGTAGACCATGAACAATCTGGTTGATAAGGTGGCGGTTTGCGTTTTGTTATATAAATTTCTTCTAAAACTGCATCATCTAATTCTTCATCAATATTTTTTTCTTTTCAGTACACTTTTGACCAGTTGCCTCACCAGGTAACCTTATTATATACATGCCATCACACATGTCTGCACGTCTCCATGGACGCATTCTATCCTCATGAGTTTCCCTATTAATGTCTAATTTTGTGCCTCTTGTTACACCTCTGTTTTCTCGTTCTAATTCAAACATCTCATCCTCCCATTCAACTAAAGCCTCAAATTGAGTAGGTCTAGGCTTTGGCACAAGAGCCATCATTTTTTCTCTCAAGTTTTTCAAAACTTTAATATTAAATGATCCATCTTCCGGCCATGCTAATACACCATCATCTTTGGTATATTGCATCCAATTATCCATCCAAAGACAAGTATGATAACCAAATTCACCTTCCATATAGGCTGCAGGTGTTTTGTACTTATGAAGTAACCTTCCACCTCGCGTTTCAATTTTCTTGTCACTTTTAAAAATATTTTTCAATTTCTGAAACCATGAAAGTTTCTTTTCCTCTTTCATGTAATAATAATTCATGTTTAAAAACAATTCCGCTTAATTTGGAAAAGATCATAAGTATTTCCTTGTTGTTCCGCTACTCTAGCCAATCCGTGCGCGAAACTCACCAACAAACCAATCAGGTTAAGCTACGTCACTATTCTGCTCAACCAATAGAATTACTGTATTTCAGAATGAACCAATCAGCTATCAGCTCGTTTTGGTCACATGAACCAATCAGTGCGCTTGCTGTGACGTATGCTAGCCAATCACAGTGCGAACCTTGTGACGTATACTGCCGCTGCAGCTTCGCTGTCTCTCACTCCGTAAACCCACTCCTCCTTCACAAAATATTTTCACAACGCCATTTTAACAATTCTTTTCAATGAAATTCAATTAGTAACTACAGAAAAACAAACAATTTGTCTGTTTCGCTAAAATAAAGCAATAGTTTTCTCAATTATTTGAGTATTCTTTCACGTGAAATAGACGACGCTATTCTCACAAATCACTTACAAGCATTCAAACAGAAATCCCTAACCACGCATACATGAAATCCCGATAGGACTTTAACCCACCAATGAAAATCCTCACTCGCCAGTAAGAATAGACGACGCTTCCTTACCCTTCACTCAAGCTCGGATACATTTTACTACTTTTTTCACAGTAAGTTTTAAAACAGGACAGTTGTCCCTGGATCGAAAGCTACGATTTGATAGACAAACCTCACTATCCATTTTTCCTTATACACCTAAAATCCCTAAACTTGTGCTGTACGTCCACAACACTAGTGATATATGACAATACCACCGTTTTGAAACAGAACAAATGCACTGTGCAACTTCATCTGTTACACTACTCTTTTGCCGGCAAACCAGGAATTTTCACACTGCTGGAAAAAACCTTTCGACTACATGTAACAAATGAACAAACTTAACATGTTTTAGACATGTATCCTATGTAACTACCATGTAGCATGTCAGTTACCATAGTAACCGTAACTCTTCTACCAAGAAATGGATCCAGCGCCCCTATAGAAAATCTGTCTCAACAACGCTACCCAACACCAGATACTCACCATTAATCATAAATCACTCACAAGGCCCATAAACCTACGAGACAAATTTTGAGCGACTGAACCATGTGACCTAATTAATCAGAACTATTCACAAACTATTTACAAAATTATATACAACTGCAGTTTGTCATTTCTTACCATGGATTTAAACATATAATCATTTAATTAAGTCACTTAAGGTAAATGGATCAACTGATGGTAACAAGACCATGAATAAACAAGACCAGCTTGTCGTTTCAAAATCTAATTTATTTATTTTATTATTCAAAGCAAAGAGCATCTTTAAAATTGGATTTCTTTTTATTAGCAAACAAAAGCATCATTTTATTAAGGTAAGGCATATTAGACTGACATTTCAAAATAGATCAGTTTGCATGGATTAAAGCAAATATAAAGTTTCATTCCCTTAGATTCTATTTTCCTGACTAAAACTCACTACACCTAAAAAGAAAAGGTCATTTTAAAACAGCTATCCTTACGTGCGCCAAAAAGTCTGTCAGCACATCATGCCCTTCAGGAATCAGGAACGAGCCAACAGGCCTCCTCTCATGGGGCCAGGTTTTATACCTTTCTAACTTACTAATCTTCACTAAAAGTATTCTTTTTCCCTGTCATTCAGTGTTCTGATTGGCTGACAGCCGTCAGTCCATATGAGATCATTACTTTTTCAATCCAAAGTCGTGCCTTTCTAAAACGTCTTTGTCCTTTATCCACAGGCGACATTAGCTTCCTCGGAAATGCAACATTATTAAATAACAGTTTGCTGCTTCCTTAGCTTGGCTGATTTGCCGCATCCTGTCCTTGAGTTTGTCCAACTCAGAGCTCATCTTGCACAGTTCATTTATTTATTTTTCTGACGAATGTCAACGTGGCAAAAACTTTCCACATTTCTTTCCTGTGCTCTGCTCATCACGACAGGATTCCAAACACCCACTTTACAACGCTAGGCCTTAGGCCTCTTTCTTGAAGGCTAGTATTCAAACAAACACAAGACATTAATTAATTTGAGTAATGAAAACTATTCTGTTACCCACCCCCTTTACTAATGTTAACCCATTAGTTTATGTTACCTAGCTTTTGCACATGAAGCAGCGTTTTTATTTACCATCTTCTTTTAGGCCATCAGGATTCTCCACGAGCCTTTGCCACATAAAAGACATGACTTTACATAAGCACATGAAATAGGCACATGCCATTAATTAAACAGCCGCATTTAATGTTGACAAAGACAATAGACAAGGTTAGTTTATTATTTTCACGCACTTGCATTTGCCACACAGAGCATATAAGTTAGTCCCACTTGTTTTTCTGTAAAGGTGCATTTTAAAACTAAATTGATTATTTCAACACATGCACATTAGTACAATTACATTTTTTATGGAAGTTTAACTTTGCGAGTTTGAACAAAATTTTGCTCAGCATCTCGCTCCATCACAAGTCACTGCTTTACTGTAGCCTGCGAGGCACTGACCTGTTAAAAGGGCTCCCTGCAGCCTCATTCTATTCACCAGCAACTACCTGTGAGTACGAGGCAGAATTTGGGTAGGTGAAGCCCAGAGACAACAAAGTGCAGAGGGCCCACGAACACTGGTAAATCCCAGGAAGATAGGTGTTTGGGTTCATGCATTATCTAACCAGCTCTGTGTGTGACCTGCAGTTTTATCTATGACCTCGCGGTGACACCCAGATCTCATGTCTAATACACTGAACTATCTCAGTAGTAGATAATTAAGTTTTGAAAGATAATCTACAACAGTAACAAATCCCCTTCCCCAAGTTTTATCGGTCAGGGTAATAATCACCTAAACCATTGTTGTTGTGAACAGTGTGACAAGCCCACTTGTAGATTCCACAAAACAGAAATTTTTACATTGGTTTGTATATAAGTTAGGGAGTCAATTGGTCAATCCAAATACATTTCGGGCTCAATAGGCCCTTCGTCAGGGGAAATGCTCAAGATTTGAAGGGTGAAGCACAAATAATGGCTGGGTTACCATCACTGGGTTTACCAGAATAGTATATTAATAGCTATAGGGGAGATAGTACAAAGTCCCAACATGCACATGACAACTAACTAAGTGTAACTGGGTCACAGGTGTGGTGAACATGGTAGTAAAGGGTGAAGTTCTCCCAGACTGGTGTGTTAGAGTGAAAAAGACTGTTGTTGTGATGGTAATGATGGTAACGACTCAATATACTGTTAAACTATATGGTGTGCCCAATGGGGGCAACTCGGACCCAAACAGTAAGCAATTGCACAAGCGAAAAAACAGTGACTTCTAAGTGCTGGCAGCAGGCAGTGAACAATGAATAAAGTGCTGAGGAGCGCTGTACTATTCCGCGATATTATGCAACAAAAAGAAAGCGTACTGCTTACACAAAGCACGATTAACTCTGGTGTAGGTAATGGCAAGTGATTAAAGACGACATTTGTGTTCAGACCCTGAGCGGTCTGCAGTGTCAACATGCTGTAATCTGTGAAAAAATAATACAGTAAACCGCAAGTGCACTGAAAATAGTGTTGGTGAAGCCTATGGCTGACAAACAAGCATGCTGTGTGCTAAAGAACTTATTGACACTGGTGTGAATAAAGACAAAAAAAGAACTGTGGCATTTTGATTGCCACTTGCAGAGGCAAATAAATGATGGCACTGTTCTGGAGAATGAGCAATGTGTGTATACAGACTCAGGGTGGTCTGCGTTGCCACATGCTGTTAACAGTGAAAAAATAATACAGTGAACCGCGAGTGCACTGAAAATAGTGTAGGTGAAACCTACAGCTAGAAAACAGGCATGCTATGTGCTAAAGAACTTATGAACACTGGTGTGAATAAAGACAAAAAAGAACTGCTGCGTTTAAAAAAAAGCAAATTTAGATTTGAACAGTCTATTGTGCGACATGCAAACGTTAGTGTTCAGACCTGGAGTTAACGGTAAAAGATATAACACGAGTGCTTTCAAATAATGACAGTGAAACATGCTTGAAACGAGCGAGTTGCGTGTATAAGAGTTTGTGAACGCTGGTGTCAGTAAAGAACGTACGTTGGTCTGACATACACTGCCCTCACCAGCACCCAAGTTGTTTTCAAATTGTTTTCTGCCCGAGCTAACTTTCATATGTCTCTGTTTCTTTTTTTATCCTTTATTCCCTCCTACGGTTTTATTTATTACAGGCAAAATGTATACAGGCACACCATTGTTAATGTCCTGATGATGATCCTATATCTTTTGTAGGGATCGAAACGCCGTAGACTTATTGACCGCCATCTACACCTCTTTATTTAATACTTATTATTGTAATGGTGTCTCCTCTATAATTTGTTTGTCCTACCAAAATGTGTCTCATACAAACAATTTACTCTGCCTGAGCCTTTTTGTTTCATGTTGTACGTCCATCCCACTAAGGGGTCGATTCGGATTCCGGTTGGAAATTGGACCAACCGACTTGGACCGGGAATGGAGTCTGACCGATACCTACAGGCACCGTACGACCCGTGCAGTATGATGCTAAGTCCGTGATCTACAACCGACCCGTACAGGAAACAAGCCGTACGACCGAGCCGTACAGAAATCAGTAATTGGGCCGGAAACTGTACACAAGCCGCACCGACCAACACGAACCAGGAATGAACCCAACCGAGACGTACCCGTGACGTCCGACACGCACAGTACGATACAATGCATATGAAACCAGACCAACTCGCACGGAGCCCAAGCCGCATGACCGACACGTACAGAAAAGAGGTACCTGAAGCAAGAGAGACCTCCGCGACCGACTCGTATTCAACACAGAACAAAGTCCGCGTGAAAGACTCGGAGCAGCCCGCACGAGCCAACATGAGCGTCCGACTAGGTCCGAAGAACGTCTCCTACATGCCCACAAAACACAAAGGAAAAAACACAAAAAAAGGACCAATCAAGCAATGACAAAGTCAATAAATACCAAAAAAAGTGTAACAAAGACACACCCACAACTCCACCTATATAAAGACCAAATTTCACTACCATGATCCTTTGCAAATACAGCACACCAGCCAGCACAGAACAACTTCAGACAGCAACCACAGACACACACACAACTCACCCATCACACAACCTTCACACCATCAGTGCCCCTCCAAAAGCTTTCCCACATACACCTAGCAAAACAGACACCCACTCTCACTTGCACCCACACACACACACATCACTCCCCACCACCACCCATCACCATGCCCCCTAAGAAGAATCCACAGTTCACAGATATTGAGTTAGAAGTATTGGTAAATTAAATCCTCAGAGTGGAGCCACATTTGTTTGGTACACTGGTACAAAGGACCCCCATCTTACAGAAAACAAAGATGTGGGCGAGGATTGTGGACAAGGTGAACGCACAAGCACCAATGTTTCGCACAAAGACCGACATCCAGAACAGGTGGTATGATGTGCGCAGGAGGGTCAAGACCCTCATCCGCAAGGACCACGAGTTGACCAATCGCACCGGCAGTGACCCTCCTGCCAAACCAGTATACTTCAGGTCCTGGGAGGAGAAGGTGTGGGACATGCTACCACCAGAGAGCATCCATGGCCTAGCAGACATACCAGAGCCTGGTGAGTACACAACCACTATACTCAATATTGTGTCGCAATACACACTTCACCGTTAAGGGGACAGTGAAACCATGCACTGATAGCAAAGGCATAGTAAACAAAAGCTAATCAGCCCAAGAAGTGTATGCTAGTCAGATAAACACAATACCGGCCACATCATAGTGATTTGTAACTGTGTCATGACATGTACAATCCTACCAACAAAAAGAGCAAGGCATAGGCACTAAGCTAAATAAACACTGTCCGACATTCTTGCCACCACAACCACTTCCTCACAGTGAAGCTGACTGACAGAAAGGAATAGTGTGTATGCTGGTGAAGAGACTGTATCCAAAAGCATGATGGGGTCGTTGTCACAGATAATGCTCCCCCTCCCAATTGGACCATCAACACCTCTCTGAACCATGCTCACCTCACAGGGGTGGGAAATGGACAGGCAAGAACTCTGTGACTGGGATCTGTTGTGGGGAGCTCATAGGCTTTGCTGTGAATTGGCCACCAACAAATACCAGGACTTCACTGTCAGCCATCTTGTCAGCACAGGCACACCCCCTCACAGGGAAGCAGAATCCAAAGGAAGGAAGTGAGGGCATGCTGTGAAGGGGGTGTAGCCCAGAGCATGGTGGGAGCTGCAGTCACCCACAATCCTCAGTCACCTACATGGCCCAGCAAGCTCACACTGAACCATGCTCACCTCACAGGGGGGGCAATGGACTGGTAAGAACTCTGTGACTGGGATCTTTTGTGGGAGCACAAGGTCCTGCTGGGAATTGGCCAACAACAAACACCAGGACTGCACTGTCAGCCATCTTGTCAGCACAGGCACACCCCTCATAGGAAAGCAGAGTCCAAAGGAGGGAAGTGAGGGCATGCTGGGAAGGTGGGTGTAGCCCAGAGCATGGTTGGAGTTGCAGTCCCTCACAATCCGCTGTCACCTACATGGCCCAGCAAGCTCACACTGAACCATGCTCACCTCACAGGGGGGGGAATGGACTGGCAAGAACTCTGTGACTGGGCTCTGTTATGGGGAGCACAAGGCCCTGCTGGGAATTGGCCACCAAGAAACACCAGGACTGCAATGTCAGCCATCTTGTCAGCACAGGCACACCCCCTCACAGGGAAGCAGAGTCAATTGTGAACAGGGATGACACTCCTGTGTCAGCCACCTGGTGGCCTTTGAGTACCAAGGACCATGTACAGTGAAATCCATACATGAGCTGGGCATGCACACACTTCAACATGCACTTTGAAATGCTTCATGTTGGCTGGACAACGTGTGTAGGAGAGTAGGGTCTGCTTCCTATGGTTACCCCACTTTTTTGCTGTTATTCACTGGTTTTTCGACTTTAGTATGGCTGTGGCCCTGCTAATCAGGTCCACAGCCTAGCTGTACTCTCTCTAAATTGATACCATGTACTATTGGTTACTGGGTCACCCTTGTGAGCCCCTGTATATGGTACCTTAGGTACCCAGGGCATAGGTACACCCTAGGCCTACCAGGGGCTGCAGCATGTATTGTGCCACCCCTGGTTAGCCTTCCAAACTGACACCACAGGTCTGTACTTACAGCCTGGGTAAGGTGGTGTAATCACCCCTTACTTAGATATAGTATATCTATATCTACCTTAAATATAGACACATCGTAACCTATAAGTCACTCCCATGGCAGGTCTTGACAATCCTGGAGGCAGAATGCTTGGTTTTGTGTGAGAGGGTGCCCTAGCATGAGCTGAGTCCCTCTGCAGCTTTCGGAACCATCTCCTTATAGCTGTTCTATGATATAGCCATACCATATCCTCTTGAGTGCATTTTAATCCTTGCGGTTAATGCTAACTTTGGTTTGGCTTTATCAAAACATGTTGTGTAAGGTGTCAAACACTTTGGAATACTACCCCCTCGCCAGTTCTGGCGGCGGGGGTAGAATTCCACCCTTCTAGAGGGAGAAGACATGTAGTTATTGTTAAACCCGGTTAAAGTTAAACAGAGCTCCAGCATCACAAAATGGATGCTGCTGCCACAGACACAAGTCTGCCCTCCTGCTACTGGACGAAACTCTGGCAGGGGAGGCCTGGACAATAGGTTTCCTCACCTCCCCAGACAGGCTTTAGTGTATTGAGGCAGGGAGGGCTGCATTCAGTGAATGCTTTCCAGACACTGCCTGGGGCACACAAGGTACTCCATGCATTTCCCAGTTCAAACCGGTTGCTGGGGCACTAAGTCCCAGCTCTGGTGTGAAACTGGACAAAGGGGAAGGGGTGTAACCACCCCCTCCCCAGGTCCACCCATAGGAGGGACCTTAGAGTTAGTCCAACCCCTAAACTCACTATAAGTATAGAACCCCAGTCCTAAGCACTTTAGATTACCCTGGACAAAACTCTGCAACATATATCCTGGACCTTCGATATTCCATATCGATTGGAAGATGGAAGAAATCTCCCTTGTGGTCAAGGAGTGACCACCCTGTTCAAACAGGCACCAACAGCATCTTTGCTGGTCTGCATTTTCGAGGTTCCCGCCGGATCTCGAAGAATCTGCAACAGAGCACATGGACTTCCAGACATCTCTGACGCTAACCTGCACTCCCAGCAAAGCTGAGACCTGTGGCGGACACGAGAGACGTGGGACCAGAACTCCTGGACATCCTGCATTTTTGCTACTGCACCTACTTCCCGAGGTATCCCAAAGTTGTGTATTGGGGTGCTTGAAGCCCCAGCCCGAGCACCTTTTGCACTGAAGCTCAGAGGCCCACACTCCACGAGTGTCTCATGGGCCCGCTTTGTGCATTTCAGCTCGACGCATCTTTGCAGTTCCTAGTCCATTGGCTAGTGAGCCCCCAAGAAAACCAATCCTTGATTTACTTTGCTTTCCTGGTTGCTCCAAGCTTGCTTCAACTTCTTTCCAAAATAGAAGTTCCTCAGCCTTTGCTGGTCTGCACCAAAGCCCATTTTGACATCTTGCATGGATTGCGTTTGCCAAGGCTTGTTGGGTCCAATCTGGATACCGACACCGCAGTTAACTAGATCCTTTGTGGGACAGCTCGAATCCAGTTCCTGGTTGTCGTCAACACCTCCTGGTATTCGTGGCTGAAGAGACATGATTCTCCTTTTCACCTGAAATCACCCAACATCGGTGGCATCTTCCTATCGCCATCCTGGTCACTGGCTAGTGACCCAGACTCTGTCTCCTCTGCTTTCAGGTTCTTCACATCTCTGATCCACCCTTGGATCCACCCGGACACTTTTCCTCTGGTCGCCTGCAGCACTTCTTCTCAGCTCTCTATTGGAATCGACGACGAAACCCGACACCAAAAGGCACCTATGCACCCGGCTTCCCTGGGTGAGGTAACACGAGTACTCCGGTGCTCCCGTGGGTCTTGACTCTCGAAGTGCCTTAGTTTAAAAGGGTTCCATCGTAGTTCGCCTAGAAGTACCCTTAAACTGTAACTTTGTGTAACTTGTTTGTGCTCCATAGAAAATCAATGGTAACCCGCGGCTGGGTTTAGACACTGCACGCGTCTCCCGTGGGCCTACTACATCCTAACCTTTGGTGGTTCTAGGCAGCCCCAGCGATTCCACAGGCCCTAGGCCTGCTTTCTAACTCTCACGTGGTTCTTATACCACTATTTTAGTATATGGTTTGTGAGGCCCCTAGGGCATAACGTATACTGTGCAACTTACCGTATGCTAATTAGGGGGTCCCTTTCCTGTTCTTTTTGCCTCAGAAACGCGAGTCCTACCTGTCTGCCAAAAGAGTTCTACGACCAGTCTGAGGGGGACTACAACGACACCGCTGCCGTCGCTGACCAGGGGGAGGAGTCGGGTCACCCAGAGTTTCCCGCCGACGCTTTCCAGGAGCGTCATCAGGAAGCACCAGGAGGCGCTTATAATCGCCGCAGGGCTCCCGCAGTGCGGGTCCCTTTCCTGTTCATTTTGCCTCAGAAACACGAGTCCTAACTGTCTGCCAAAAGAGTTCTACGACCAGTCCGAGGGGTTCTGCAACGACACGGCTGCCGTCGTTGACCAGGGGGAGGAGTCGGGTGTTGCAGACTCCATCACCCAGAGTTCCCCGGCAGTGCTTTCCAGGAGCGTCATCAGGAAGCGCCAGGAGGAGCTTATAATCGCCGCAGGGCTCCCGAAACGCGGGACGCGCGCGGGCCCTTCCGCGCCCATCATAGCCCGATAGCGACTGGACTGGGCCACCCCTATGATAGCTGGACATTGGTAGCTTAGTAGAGGTTGGTAAGCTAAAATCCCCATTCTGCCTGAACTCTTTGTGTATTGCCAAGTGTTTTTTATATTTATAACTATTTTTCTAGAAGTTAAGAGGTGCTTATTTATAAAATGAGCAAACGCAAGGGTCCTGCTGCTACCCTGGACGCATTTATTATCAGGGCAGAATCTGTATTAAACCGCAAGATCAAAATTGCTGAAAGGCGATTATCCCTTGAACTGACACAGATTCAAATATCCTCACCTAGGCTCTCAGGTGACCAATGATGACCTAAATATCCCCGATTTGAGCAATTAACAGATGGGGATTCTTTGCTAATATCTATGCTAGGTGATAATAGGCCAACACAGGCTCCATTGGTGATTAGTACAATGCATGGTGCGGTTAGGGACAGCTCCAGATTACTCCCGAGTCCTATGGGAGATGAGAGGGTGGTAACAGTAGAAAATGAGATACAAGTCAGTACTGATCCTCAATCTAATGAAATGGAAAATCATATCAAGACACTTCTTATATCAGATCAGGTGATTTAGGTAAACCAGTACTACATAGTCCAAAAGGTAGAGACCTAACTCCTAGCAATGATGTTTTAAATTTGCCCCCGCCTAATACCCGTACGTGATAGTTTTAGCCGGGGTACCGGCGCTTAGGAGGGATCAGAACGAGAATTGGGTGAACCTAAGAAAAAAGACGGTAGACTGGTTAGTAAAGTTCAAGCAATTTAACACATCGAGAGTGGCTGATATTTTAATGGTAAGCAGGATAGGATGGGTGGGAGGATCTAGGAAGAATATCAGGGGTGACTATGTGGTGGTAAATTTTAGGCGGCCGCTCACGGTTAGGGCCATATTAGCCAATAAAGAGTTAATCCCTTCAGGGAGCACTAGCATTAGTGTGTTACCGTTGGGATATTTTTATAGACCGACTGAGAGAGGAATGGCAACTGGTGCTGATTCTATAGTCCCACTATCAAATAGATTTGAGGCATTGTCATCACTAGAGGACCTGGATGGACATACAAAGTCTCCAAATTGTAGGTTGGTTCCTTCAACAGTGTCTCAGGAAAATGATTTCAAGGTTAGGGAAATTGTCCCAGGACCACTGGTTGTGGAGATTTACCAACCTGATATATCCAGGGACCGTAGAAATGAAGTACTAAATCTAGAGTTAGCAGAGGGCACTCAGAATCTACAGGTGGCAGATATTGAGGTGAATGTAGCCCCCATGATAGGAAGTAATGATTTAAGTACTCCAGTTAGGAATACTGGAGGAGACCCCGCTCTGATCAGGGATTTGTCCATGACTTCGAACCTATGTCTGACATCGTGGAACATTGCTGACCTGAAGAGGAATATGGCCGATACTGTTTGGAATGAATATATAGAGGCCAGCGACATTACACTCTTGCATGAACTTGGCTACTAGAAACACCACATAGAGTTGGTTTCAAAACATTTAGTGTAGCGGCCAGCCCCTCAGTGAAAGGAAGGCCCTAGGAGGTTTGGTCATTTGGTTGCGGGTCTCCATGGAAATTGATATTGTTCCACTAAACGTACCATCTCAAGATATATTGGGAGTAAAATTAATTTTGAAGAGTGGGGAGGCCTTATTTTTATTCAACATCTATAATAGACCAGGTCGTGCACACTGCGAATCGGTAGTCATAAGCCAGCTGGAGCCCCTTCTTGACACATTAGGTTATAGACCAAATATTATAATTGGAGGTGACTTCAATTGTACTTTTGAACCTATATCAAGATTTGGCAATTTGTATGAGGCTGAAGATATGGCATACAATAACCCAGCTATAGAAAGTGATAAGGAGGTGAAGAGCACAGTTGTTGCGACACAATTATTAAGGCTTACAATGGGGCACAGTTTGAGAGCAAGCAATGGACGCCTGCCCTCTGACAGACCAAATGCACACACCTTTAGCAGAGGTAGATCTCGAACAAATATAGATTATATACTGGTGACATTAGGATTTTGGAGCCACCTGGTCGATTTGAAGATTGATGCCAGGAGGGAGAGTGGCCATCGTCCCTTGAGGCTAGTGGTAGTATCAGAATTGTTTTTCCTTATTCAAATTGGTTCCGAGGAAACTGGCACCAAGGAAGATGTTATTATATTAAGCAAAAATAATCGAGCTGTAAAGTGTCCATTTATCTTAGGGAATGTTAAAGCAATGACTAGGATTTACTCTACCTTTGCAGACATCACTGCTGCCCACATAGAACAATCAGCCGGCCAAAGCAAGATGACGGACCTTCATGGTATGCTGGTCAATGCATTAGGACCAGTGTTAACTAAAATATCTAAAGAGGGGAATGCAGGAGCACAAAATAACAATTTTGGAAATCCCTGGTACAATGGGAATTGTCGAGTGGCCAAGATAGAATTAATCCAGGCTATTAAGAGCGAAAATATATCTATAATAAGGGCAAAGAGATATAATTATAAACAAACCCTAGAAGAAGCAAAGAGACTACGGGATGATGAAATTTGGTCAGGCCTCATCTGTACCGCTAAAGCCAAGGGGGAAACATCCTTTACGACGCAACTTTTACCACGCAGTGCCTTTACAACGCAGGTTTTTCAACACAAGTCATTGCGAATTGCGATGGGGGGCGCTGTAGGAAAGGTAATAGTTTAATTTACTATCCAACACCTTCCCTACTATCCACGGGGACTGGAGTTGGAATAGTAAATTAAAATATTCACTATCCAGCACCCCCCAACGCAAGTCGTTGTAACGACTTGCGTTGAAAAACCTGCGCTGTAAAGGCATGAGTGGTAAAAGCATGCGTTGTAACAACGTACATCCAAGGACCAGGCTGGATTTTGGAATCTGATAGCTAAAGGGAATAGGTCAGGAAGGTTCCAAAGAGATGTATTCCTCGATGAAAACACATAGGTGAACCATTTTTCTGGTCTTTACTCCGGAATTAACAGTGAAGCCTTTCTGGTAACAAAATAAATGGAGAATGCCGCTAAGGCAGCTAAATTCAATTTTAGCCTTAATGACACTTTATTACTCCTGGAGTCAGTTAAATCAGGTAAGGCACCAGGACCAGACAAAATCCCGGGCGATCTTTTAAAACACAATATGAGTATTTGGGGACCATATATTATTCACCTTTGTAACACAATAGTTGATTTTTAACCAATACCCAACACATGGAAAGGGGCAGAAATAGTCACTATTTTTAAAAAGGGTAATCAGCATTATCCGGCAAATGATCGCCCCATCAGCCTAATTGATATCCCACAGAAAATATTTGCTAGGCACATTTTATCTAGATTAACTGCATGGATTGAAGAGGTTGACTTATTTTCAAAATATCAAGCTGGGTTCAGGAAAAAGACTAGTACTATTGATCAAGTATTCAGATTTATGTGTATTTGATGGAAATATATACATTTGAGGAAAGGCAGTCTATATATTGCCTTTGTAGATTTAAAGGCTGCGTTCGATTTCGATTTGGTACCCAGGAATCTGTTATGGGGATGTTTGCAAGATTTGGGTGTGCCAATCGAACTGCTAGTTCAAATAATAAGGCTCCATGAGGGAAACTATGCCAGAGTTAGATGGGGCCGAGGGGCGAATTCACTAAGGAAATACCGGTGAGTCGGGGAGTGCGCCAAGGATGCGTACTAGCGCCCACCTTGTTCAGCCTTTATGTAAACGACATCCCTCATTATCTGGAAGGCTGTAAAAATGATTCTCCTAGGTTGGGAGGCGAAATAATTCCTGCTTTACTCTTTTGCAGATGATACTATTCTAATTTCGCAAACCCCTAGTGGACTCCAAAATCTGATGAACTCCTTCCAGCTATATTGCATTAATAAGGGTCTAGAAATAAATTCCAGCAAGACTAAATTCATGTCAATCAACCCTCACAGATCTTTTAAAAAGACCTTAGTATTAAATTGTCAAAAACTAGAATACATAAACAGCTTTAAAAATTTAGGCATCACATTAGACACGAAGCTGACCTGGAAGCCACAACTGGAAAAAAATTGAATAATCTTGCTCCAAAACTGTACTCCTATTATAAAAAAAGTATGGGGGGAGTACCTCTAAGGCTGTATCTCCTGCCATCGAGGTGTTCAAATTCAAGGCTCAGTCAGCTGCCTTGTATGGAGCAGAGATATGGGGGCCCTACTGTAAACGAAATTTTGGAATTGGAGAAAATAATTTCTTTAGAAAACTATTGTCTCTTCCAAATAGGACCCCATTGATTCCAGTATTTATGGATTTGAATGTGAAACGAACGGACAATTATGCCATATTACGCCCCCTCTTATTTTGGGTAAGAATTTGGTCGACAGTGGAGCTTTTACATTATAAAAAAGGTTTACAGGAGATAATGAGTATTGGACTCTTTAAGGCTATACCTTGGTTTCAACATGTGTCAACCTGGCTAGGAAAAATAGGGCTATCACACTATTGGGAGGAGCCTTCAGAGCTGACCATGGCATGTAGCAAGTTAGTAAAAACATCTTTTTGGGCTTATATTAATAGTAAGTTGCTACAGGATTCTAGTCTGGGTTCTCTAACAACATCATTTCTCCTGTTTAAAGATATAGCCCAGTTTGAACCGCTTCTAGACGAAGTACGTCCACAAATCGCGAAATCCTTGTACCTGAAATTTAGATATGGGGTTTTACAAACAAACAATAATAAATCCAAATGGGGCAGTAATCGTGAGGACAAGGACTATGATAAATGCACCATTTGCACAAAGGTGGCTAAGGTCAAGGAAGATGATGCACATATATTATTTTTTTTGCCCTTTATACGATACTCCAAGGGGAAAATGGATTAAACCTCTTTGTAATAATTTAAATATTAGGCATTACAGAGAGGCGGAGCGTATAATGAGGACGAACACCACGCAATTGGTGTTTTTTTGTGTAAGTAGATTCTTGTTTAATGTGATGATTATTAGAGCAAAAATTGGTCTGAAGCTGTAATAGTGCATCACGTAGTTCTAGTAATGTTTTGATGATTATGTGAGTTAAAATTGGTCTGAAGTTGTAATAGTGTATCATGTAGTTCTAGTAAATCCATGTCATATTTTATGGTTGCATTTTAAAAATATAGAACCCAGCGATGAATTCTCTTCTTCCGTGAAAAAATGGAAACTGGTGGAGTTATTAGATATCAAATTGTTTGACGGACTGTAATTGTGTGAAGGGCGATTAAAGGTTTTTTAGGTTTTAACTCGTCTATTTTTAATGCTGTAAAATATTTTATATATTTTAATATATTTATTCAGAAATTTGTTTTGTGTACTACGAACGGATCATGAAAGTGTGCTTCTTAATACCCAATCCATGTGTTAAAATCAACTGTTGTTTAAGTGTACAATGGGAATGTGTTTCTTTTTATGTTCTTTTATGGTCTAAAAGACCGAAATAAAGTTTAATTGAATTGAATTGAATTAAGTTCCTTGTATTGTACTTTTAACTCTGACCTCATAAAGAGTGCAGAGGGATTGTGTTTAGAATAAATATATATATATTTGATATATACCTTGTGCGGTGTGCTTTCATTTGATCATTCAAGAGATTATAATTGGTTAAACAACTTGCTTAACTCGTCTCCAAGTCTTAGCCTGAAGGCTGCCCTCCACAGCTACCACTAGGATAGCTTTCTATAAGGTTGACGTTATAACCTACCATCAATAAGGGTCGTTTGGAATGGTGCAAGGTGCCCACTAGAATAGTGGACATCATATACCAGGCCAACTTCTCACAATGTGCAACAACAACATCAATCTCTATCTGTGACGATTTAAGACAATGCAGTGTACAGGCACGCATCCTGATGTACAGTTGCAAATGTCATGTTTATGAACCATTGATACAAAAATCAAGGAGGGGAGAATGGTTCACTTGTCCTGTACAACCCGGGTCTTTACGTATTGTTTTGCCTTAATTGAAAACCTCACATACGTACACAGGCGTAGTGCGGTATATCTTGGTTTTCCGCCTCAGTGTACTGTAGCAGCATTATCATTGGCTCTCCATTGTTGCAAATATGCTGTGCCTCCCCCTGGAGGTAAACTGGCTGGTTTCCCAGTAGTGTCCAGAGATGAAAATTAAGAGTGCGTTTCTGTGCTCAAATGCTGTGAGTCAAAATCCCTCACATCACCCAAAGGCTAAGGTTAAATGGTGAACATTGTGATGTACGAAGTTACAAACGAAAGGTGTTGCGTGTGTGGATCCTGAATTAATCAAAAGGGAATGGACACTGGTGTCTACTAAACCTTCGGTTAGTCTTTGAAAACCCTCATGGTCCTCGTGGCAAAGACCACTCCTAGCGACTCTTCACTCCTGTAGAAGCCTCTAAGAACGCCTATTAAGGTGACTGTATAAGAAATTCCATAATAGCTATAGGAACCTACACAAGTTGTGTAAGTACCTTCTGTGTATGTATTTTTGTCTTTTTGTCCTGACGAAAGCTCTACAGACCCGGCTGGGCTCATAGAGCTGAAACATGTTGACGCATCCATATATATATAGATATATGGTAATCTAGTTGCCCGATTACATATATATCGAATTTTTTTAACAACAGTGCCAACCTTCTCATTAAAAAAATTCTTTTTTGGTGACACACTGTTTTTTTTTGTTTTTTGTTTTTTTTAAATATTTTTCCCTTTCCTATTATTTCTGGACACTTCTACCTGGACCAGAGGTAGCCTCTGGTGAGGCAGGCATACCGCACGTTATTTGACTACCCTATGAATATGCCATGACGCCTGACGGGGCGGATAAAAGATACAACGCATCAACTAAATCAGGCTGTCTATGAGGGTTTTCAAAGACTAACCGAAGGTTTAGTAGACACCAGTGTCCATTCCCTTTTGATTAATTCAGTATCTAACTAGGGGAACTGAATGAACCTTGAATCCTCTTCCCTCCTTTTTGATAGAAGCGTGTGTGGATTCCTCTACTGATTCACCGCACCAAGGTTGTTCACTGTTGGTCAACATGTTTCAGCCCCATGTGATCCTAGAGGCTTTTTCTTCTCTGGATCATACTGGGAAAGCAGCCAGTCTACCTCCAGGTGGAGGCACAGCATATTTGCAATAATAGAGACCCAATGAAAATGCTGCTACAGTACACTGAGGCAGAGAACCAAGATATACTGCCCCATGCCTGTGTACGTATATGAGGGTATTTAGTAAGGAATGAAAATACGTAAATACCCTGATTGCACAGGACGAGTGATCCATTCCCCCTCCTTGATTTTTAGTACTAACCATTGCATGCTGAATGGATCAGGACCTCTTCCTCCCTCCCCGTTGCTAAATACATATGTGAACCATTGATGCCTGTAGTAACATAAATGACAATGTGTGTCTCTTCCAAACACAGGTGGTGCTGGGGACACAGCAGCAAGTGAAGAGGATTCCCTGTCCCAGACTCTGGTGGAGGATGAGCTCTCTGGTGTGGATCTGGCTCTGTCCTCTTCAGATGACGAAGAACAACCTGGCACCTCAGTTGTGAGTCATCATTCAGCCCCAGCAGCACAAACATCTGCACCCCCTGTACCCACGCCAACAACATCTGGCAATAGACTGAGCACCCCACCAACATGGACAGACCTAGGACACAGAATTCAAACAGCACAGGGACACCAGCCACCCAGGAAGCTCTGGACAATAACACCAGTAGCAACACCCAAGGGCTCCCAGGGTCACCTGTTTGTGCCACCACAGGTCCTGCCCGTGTGTCTAGGGGTGGTGGGAGGGGTGTTAGACAGAGGTCATGGCCTGCAGAGGGGCCTTGACTGCATGATGACCTCCAACTGCTATGCATCATAGATGCGTACCAGGATAGCACCTGAGGATTCCGCCAGGTAGTGGGGATCCTGAAGGAAGGACATGCAACAGAAGCAGGTTGGCCATCATGCACGCATGGAGGCTAAGTGGGACAAACTTATTGCGGTGCATAGCGACATATTTACTTGTCTCCGCCAGATCGGCAGAAAAATGTCCACACCTCCCTGTGTGCCCACAACATCTGTTGCTACAACATCTGCAAATGCCACAAGGAGGGAGGATGAATCTGGTGGAGAGTCCGATGCACCGCAGACACCTGCACTTGAGGACCCCCCCCAGAAGAAGAGGGGTCGTCTGAAGAAGGACATGTGAGCCACAGATGTCCATGCACATCCCCCAGGAACCCAGAACCTGTTTTGGATATTGGCCTTTGTGTGCAAAGCGTTCACCTTGTTGCACATGACACAACTCCCCAACATGACATGGAGGGTTCATGTTGTTCTAATGTAGCAGATGAATGTGGACTTTACTCTGGATATTTCATCTTCCAAGACTTCAAACTCATCTGTGAACTTTGGATTCCAAACCTTATGTACAGCACCCACAATCCTGTGCACTGTATCCACACATGTGTGTAAATAGATTCACTATTACACTATACTTGCCTATGTTGTGATTCAAACTTGTTATGTGTCATGGATATGATGATCTGCCGAAGAACACAGTGCATGCAAACTACTACAGCAATGTTATTACCGTTATGTGACTCATGTTGATGTTACACTTATGAGGGAGACACACCACTAGGGCACCACAACACATACACGCCATGTGACACATTGCCTACAAAGATGTTTCCCAGAAATACAGTGGAATGCACAGACACCACACCTATCCACAGTCAGTGGTAACAAGCCCACAGGTGAGGTAAGCAAATGTCAGTCAGATGTGTGAAGACAGACAACACACATAACTAAGTGAAGCACAGGTTCATTACACATCAGCAACAAGTTTATTACACAACAGTTGCAAAGTAATTTCACCTGGCAGTGGGCACACGGTCATAAGTGTTGTAGAATTGAGCTTCAGGGGTGTGTGGTACATCACATGATGAGATACTTAAAGTTTCACCCTGAGATTTGATTCTGGTTGTTGGGTGTCAGAGTTGACCAAGCAACAGGCAAAGTACCTTGGATAGAACAGACATAAGACACAGTCAGAAGCACACCAGAACAGGATAGAAATGCAATACACATGCACAAAACATGTCACAAGAAACCTACACAGAAACAAGTTAGCATGTCAACACTATTGTGGACTACAGACCATCTGACAGGACAAATCACTGCACGCATCCAGTCAAATACCACATGGACAAACTCTAACAGCAACTGAGCAGCACCAACACATCTCAGGCTAACTCAAGACATTGACATAACAACCCTGTAAACTCACATTCAGCATGAAGAAGTTGATAAGCTGTGTGCGGACGTCACCCTCATCATCATCATCACTGGTATCGTGGCCCAGGCCAGAATCCTCCACAGGTGGGAGATGTTGGTCATCGTCATCCTGTATGAGAGGCATTTTCTTCTGCACTGCCATGTTGTGTAGCATACAGGATACTATGATAATCTTTCACACCTTTACAGGCTCATATGGGAGGGCCCCTCCGGTCTTGTCCAGGCAGCGGAAGCGGCTTTTCAGGAGCCCAAAGGTACGCTCAATCACTCTCCTGGTTCGACCCTGTGCCTCATTGTAGCGCATCTCGGCTGCTGTCACAGGGTTTCTGAGGGGTGTCAGCAACCACGGCATGTTGGGGTATCCAGAGTAACCTCTAACAAAAGAGAGGGACCCAAACAAACCAAAGGGGTAGGGTACCAAAAGACACAACTGTCAATAAAATTTTCCCCTTTGGGTGAACTTGAAAGCAAACCACAGTTTTACACAAGACACAAGAAGGATTAACCCACATTCACAAATGAGGAGCAGACAATGAAAAACATGCAATAGTCATATAAAAAGGAATGTACATTTTATTTCAGTAATTTAAAAAACAGATTTGAGTAAACACATTGTAATACATCAGAAATTCATTACACAAAAAATGGGACAATATAAAAAGGAAAATAATTCCAATTAAAAAGGAGAAAAGGAACACTAGTTTCAATGGTTCAATAAGATATGCTCCATGAAGATATGTCAGATTTCACAGTCACATGAGCTTCTTATTTCTGTTACTTAAATGTTTCTCCACAAAAAAGTGCATCAACGCGTTTCGGTTATGGCACACAGATATTCAAGGCCAAAAACCTTCCTCAGGATTAAAATAATGATATCCCACTTTAAAACAATATCTTGACAAAAATCAAGCAATGTTGCTTACAGTCAACTGCTTACAATAGTCGGCCACCCTCACAGTGTACCTTTGATTGTGTTTTCTTGTGCGTATAAATGTATACTGCACAGTTCAAGAAGACGTCCTCAGTCACGTCTTACAACCAACACGGCCAACGGACTAAGTTTATTCCCGTTTTTAGTCAGACCGCCCGCAGCCTGCTAATGTAGCGCAAATGGCCGTAACGTGGGGTTCTGTTTTCTCTGTCCTCCAAGGACAGAGAACAGAGAAAACAGAACCCCACGTTACGGCCATTTGCGCTACATGAGCAGGCTGCGGGCGGTCTGACTAAAAACGGGAATAAACTTAGTCCGTTGGCCGTTTTTGGCCTTGAATATCTGTGTGCCATAACCGAAACGCGTCGATGCACTTTTTTGTGGAGAAACATTTAAGTAACAGAATTAAGAAGCTCATGTGACTGTGAAATCTGACATATCTTCATGGAGCATATCTTATTGAACCATTGAAACTAGTGTTCCTTTTCTCCTTTTTAATTGGAATTATTTTCCTTTTTATATTGTCCCATTTTTTGTGTAATGAATTTCTGATGTATTACAATGTGTTTACTCAAATCTGTTTTTTAAATTACTGAAATAAAATGTACATTCCTTTTTATATGACTATTGCATGTTTTTCATTATCTGCTCCTCATTTGTGAATGTGGGTTAATCCTTCTTGTGTCTTGTGTAAAACTGTGGTTTGCTTTCAAGTTCACCCAAAGGGGAAAATTTTATTGACAGTTGTATCCAGAGTAACCTACATACAAAGAATTGCACATTAGTTGAGTCTTGTAAGAGGGTGGGATACAACATTGCCAAACACCCACAATGGTAAACAGTACATGCCAACAAGCCAGGCAAGCTGGTTTGGCATCTGTGACATCATCAACGCAATGCGACTCATCCTCATGATGTAGGCATCGTGCACAGAACCGGGGAAACGTACACACACATGTGTGATACACATGTCCGCTAGACTTACCACCAGAGCATTGATGGAGTGGAAATGTTTCCTTTTCCGGTAGGTCTGCTCATGTGCCCGTGGTGGTATCAGGGCCACGTGTGTACCATCAATTGATCCAATGACGTTCGGCATCCTCCCCAGTCTATAAAAAGCATCCTTTATGTCAGTGAGTTCATCAGGGCTAGGAAACCTGATGTACAAGTCAAGGAAATGCAACATCCCCTCCAAGACATCACAAAGCACACGGCTGAACAAAGTTTATGACATCCCACCAGCAGTAGCCACAGTGTACTGGAAGGTACCAGTGGCAAAGAAGTGTAGGGCTGCCATCACCTTCACCTTTGGGGTCAGTGCTGTAGGGTATGTCCGGCCAGGTAGCAGATGTGGCGCCTACTTCTCTGCCAACTCCTCAATCAGTGGCCTGGTGAAGCGGTACCATCAGATGAAATCGCGTTCCACCATGCTTTCAAGGTCTGGGAATGGTCTATGGACAGCTGGTGCCCTGCAGTACAGACATGGGCAAAGTAAGATTTTACATTCCTCCACCCATGTGGCACTGACCTTGCAAAATATCACAATACATTATAGCAATACACTATGAACTGAGGTGTGTGCCGTTGGGTATGGACACATATGTCACCTTCATGCCCATCATCTCACATATCAATGAGACATGTGTACAGAAGTTCCATGGAGTGCAATGGCAAATCATTGGGCTGTGGCACAGTACCTATGTACTGCTGTCACGTACAAAACACACAACACAGTGACAAGTGAGGACTGATGTTTCACAGGCATTACAACTCCATGACAGGAAGATAGCCATGGTTCCTGTATTGCCACATGGGCACTGGAATGACATGGTGTATCATGTACACCCCACAACAAATCATGAGTCCCACAGGTAGTGGCCCCTGTGGTCTCTGCAGGCCACACATGGACGTCTCTGAGACACACACACACACACCATCAATGTTGATGCACAAAGCACATGGTGGAGACTGACTGCCATTTGGCACATGGAACCAGAGACATCTGAGACACAACATCCACACAGACTGTGGGTGTACATCATAATTGTGGCTATGGGTCTCGCTGTGACATACATACCATCCCACCCTGGGCTTAGGGTATATGTGACAGGTCATACACATATCCAAACTGCTACTGTGTTCGTGACTCATGCCCATACCTGGACAGTTGCACATTGCATTGGTGAGGTACACAACACAAAAAGGATTCTGTCCCCATGAACCCGTGCCCAGCCTGGGAGTAGCTGCACTAATGTGCCACACAAGAAAACAAATGTTGCCCCCCCATACACACACAAGTAATGCAGCCTTACATGCCATGGGATGAAGTGTGGCACATGCTGTGGTGTTGTAGGTGTGCACCTGGCAAGTAATTCTGTGTGGAATCCATTTGCAAGTCACACCAATGTCATCCGACGCAGGTGACTCAAATGCATACGCGTTGTACATGCATTGACCGAGTCATGCGCACGCCTTGGCCATTGACTGCACGCCGCGTATGCATTGAAGTCACCCGCATCGGTTCACATTGGAGTAAATGGCCAAGGCGTGCGCACGGCTCGGTCCATGCATGTACGACACGTGTGCAATGTGACCCGACGTGGGTTACTTCTACAGAGACGCGTCGTGCAGTTCTGGACCGAGCCGTGCGAACGGCTTGGCCATTGACTGCTATCTGAACCGACGCAGGTGACTCAAATTCATACGCGTCGTACATGCATGGACCGAGTCGTGTGCACGCTTGGCCATTGACTGGGATCACTGACATAATATCGAGGGACAGAATATCGACTAGCAACAATATCGAGGAAAAAATATCGACAGACATAATATCGAATTTGTATCTACAAACAGGTAAGTACAAAAATATCGAGTACAAAATATCGTTTACAAATATATAGTTTATAAAAATATCGACTTTATTAAAAACAGTGTTAAATTAAATTAATATTAAAAATTAATTACTAAAATATACTTAAAAATAATTAAATTAACTTATAATAATTAAATAATTAATGAAAATTATAAAAAAATTACAATCATATTTGTTAAAACATATATATATATAGTAACATTATATAATTAAATAATATCTAATATTATTACCGTATGATAGCAGAATTATAAAAAATACAAGACAAAGCGTTGGATAGCGTAGGGGTAAAAATTACTATTCCCACTCCAGTGGGTGCAACAGTAGGGAAAGCGTTGGATAGCGTAGGGGTAAAAATGACTATTTCCACTCCAGTGGGTGCAGCAATAAATAAAGCGTTGGATAGCGTAGGGGTAAAAATTACTATTCCAACTCCAAAGAGTGCAACAGTAGGGAAAACGTTGGATAGCGTAGGGGTTAAAATTACTAGTCCCACTCCAGTGGGTGCAACAGTAGGGAATGCGTTGGATAGCGTTGGGGTAAAATTTACTATTCCCACTCCAGTGGGTACAACAGTAGGGAAAGCGTTGGATAGAGTAGGGGTAAAAATTACTATTCCCACTCCAGTGGGTACAACAGTAGGGAAAGCGTTTGATAGCGTAGGGGTAAAAATTATTATTTCAACTCCAAAGAGTACAACAGTAGGGAAAGCGTTGGATAGCGTAGGGGTACAAATTACTATTCCCACTCCAGTGGGTGCAACAGTAGAGAAAGCGTTGGATAGCGTAGGGGTACAAATTACTATTCCCACTCCAGTGGGTGCAACAGTAGGGAAAGCGTTGGATAGCGTAGGGGTAAAAATTACTATTCCCACTCCAGTGGGTGCAACAGTAGGGAAATCGTTGGATAGCGTAGGGGTAAAAATTACTATTCCAACTCCAAACAGTGCAACAGTAGGGAAAGCGTTGGATAGCGTAGGGGGTAAAATTACTATTCCCACTCCAAAGAGTGCAACAGTAGGGAAAGCATTGGATAGCGTAGGGGTAAAAATTACTATTCCCACTCCCAAGAGTGCAACAGTAGGAAAAGTAAATACTTCATATATTATTTATAAAAATATAAATTAATATCTATAAAAAATTAATTAAAAGTTATTACCAATTTAATATAATTTAATAATTAACCTATTAAAATTAGTAATTAACATTAATTATTACAAATATTTACCTATTATTACAAATTAATTACAAATTAACAAATAATTATTTCAATTAAAAATTAAATAACAATTAATTCTAATTAAATACAATTTAAAAAAATTATTATTTAATTAATTATAAATAAATTACTTCCCACCCCATTCCCCTATAAACCCACAACCCGCTACAGAAAATACATTAGTAAAATTACCATAATTAGCAATTAATCAATTAATTAAAATTAATTTCCAATTAAAATTTAATTAATTACCAAATATAACTTAAATAACAATTAATTAAAAATTAATACAAATAAATAAATTTACATATTTAATTAATTATAATTAAATTTCTTCCCACCCTATTCCCCTATAAACCCACAACCCGCTACAGAATTAATTGACGCAAAAATTAAAAAACACAAAATTCATTATTTTTAAATTATTTATAACATAAATACACACTTTTCACACATATAATAACATAAAAAACACTATAAAAAAATTCGATATTATTAAAAATTCGATAATTTTAACAATCTATGGCCCACATGCATCAAGCATTTTTGTAGTCGCAAACGGTGCGATTCCTTAAAATCGGCCGTTTGCGAATGCAAAAGTGCTTTTTGGGATGCATGAAGCAATTTTAGAATTCGTAACATGTTTGCGAGTTCTAAAATTGCGGGTGCTTTTAAGAAGTCGCAGATGTGCGATTTCCTAAAAGCAATGCATCATTAAATTTAAAACTGTAAATTCGCAATTAGGGTGCCAAATTTACCGAGTGGTTGAACCACTCGGTAAATTTGGAAAAAGTGTTTAAAATGCTTAAAATGTTTTCTTTTCAACATTCATGTTTCACACACACATGTCCTTAGGACATGTGTGTGTGAAACATGATGCGAAAAATAAATTTCAGGGGTGCATGGGGGGGTCCTTTGGACCCCCCCCTGCACCCATGAAATTTTCAAAGTGCCACTCGCAATTCCCATTGACTCCTATGGGCCTTTTGGCCCATAGGAATCAATGGGAATTGCGAAAATTAACTTAAGAATTCGGTATTCATTTGGGATTCGGTAAAAATTGCGATTTTTACCGCATCACAAATGAATACCGAAAATAATGATGCATAGCATTTTGCACTTCTTAATTTGCGATTCCTTATTTTTCGCAAATTAGGAAGTGCAAAATGTCACAATGATGCATGTGGGCCTATATTATATACTTCGATATTTTAACTTTCTATATTTTTTACTTTCGATATTTCATTACTTACCTTAAAAACAATATTTTTGCTGTCTATATTCTGTCCATTCGATATTTTGTCCAATCTATATTTAAAACTCGATATTATGTCCAATCGATATTTTGGACTCGATATTTTGTCTGTTTACCCATTGACTGCTATCTAAACCGACGCGGGTGACTTTTATGCAGACGCGTCGTACAGGGATGGACCGAGACGTGCGCATGCATAGCCCATGGAATCGTATGGAGACGGGTGTGTGTGGATTTTCAAAGTACAGTCAGTTTACCGAGCCGTGCGCACTCCTTGGCAATGGACTCTCATGGAGACGGACGCAATTTCAAAATTTGTATGAGTCGTGCGCTGGAAATTCAGTTGGATGCCTACAACAATGTTGCAATCCTAGGGTGTCATGAAGGTGAAATTTTGAACGATGCGGAAGACGTGTACGAGTCTTACATTTCCTTGGATTGGACAGACTCATAGAATGCAACAGTGTTGGACCTATCAGCAAGGAGACTTGGCACAGAATCTGCCTCTGCAGCACTGATTTAAGGCTGGCAGGCCCCCAGAGAGATCACTTGCCTGCACTACATGCTACAGGACCACATCTCTGCTACCACTGCTGCTGTCTCTACATCCTCTGTCTACTGCAATGGAACGTACTCTGGAGAGGGCCTCAGCCTTCACAGAGGAGGAGAACCAGGCCCTGCTGGACGGAGTCCTCCCACAGTACTGCAAGCTGTATGGGAAACCAGGTGAGTGTGCAGTCCACTGCCTACCAATTGTACAAGTTGTCTGACTAGCAGTAATAGAAGTGTGCACAGCGGTGGGAAGCATATGCACTGAGTACTTTCTGCACCCAAAGTGTCTAGGTACATGTGATGAACAGGTGTCCTGCTGCAAAAGTGCAGTAGTGCTAGCCTGTAATTCCCAGGCAATGTTACCATGTCAGACCTGCGCACAAATGTCAATTTCCATGGGTGCACTACCTGTGTACCTCTTTTAGCTTTGTGATGAATACATTTATTTTCAACTGTGTGCAGCACAATTATGTGGCATGTGTGGTAATGTCCTCTTCCCTTTGTCATCCTCATAGGTTGATGCCCACCAGAAGCAGGAGATCTGGCTGACCATTGCCTGGGCAGTAAGATCAGTGAGGATCTACAAGTGCCGGATCCGCAACTGCCAGAAGAGGTGGCAGGACCTTCGGGTCTGGACCTGGAGGATCGCAAGGGTCCAGATGAAGCTGTCGCCTCCTTGCCGCAGGGGCGGACACCGGACCCTGACCCCCCACATGCTCCGGATTCTGGCAGTGGTCTTCCCGGACCTGGATGGGCAACTGAAGGCCAGACAGCAGCAAGGAGGGGGGTGAGTCCATGCCCAATTTGTGAACTATGTCTGACATGCTATTTGCAGTCTTTTGGCCTGGTCATACTTCTACATTACGTTGGTCTTGTAGCCCTTGACCCATGTCCCTCAATTGTGTAAGTCACACTCCTCATCTGATCCACAGTTGTGGCCCCTACAGTCTGTGACTTTTTTCACTTGGGCACTGTGTCCCTGCAGTCAGCTATGCTTAAGGTCCTGGGCAGCATATGTTACTGGGACTCTGATGTGTGCTTCGTGGATGGGTCAATTGTTTGCACAATGCCTGATCTCTGACATGTGTTCTGTGCGTGCCTTTCATATGTGTTCCAATTGCTGGTCTGACTCGCCACATGTGTCTGGGGTATTTAAAACACACCCATGCAGCAGGTAAGTCCATTTAGTGGCCTCGGGAGTATGTATATCAAGTGTGTCACACTTGCCCAGACACCTGCCTACTGTCCAAGCCTATACACTGTTTCAGGTTTACCTGGGCAGTCATGCCCACTCCAGGGCACTGGGAGACTCTGTACTCACACTCCTGTGTATCAACCTACTGATTGTGCTTAGCGAAATGTGCCATCAGGTGTCGGACTTTATGTCATTGTGGTGTGGCTTCCTTTTTGTGACAACTAGTGTGTCCATAATTTTAGTGTCAGCAGGACATCTGAGATGTGACTATGGAGACATTACCTGTGCACCATATAGGTGTGTGATCACTTGACTGTGCACAATGCTGTATGCAACAGTGAATTTCAGGCAGCTGTTTCATTTGTGGTACAAAAGGGGGTGGTGATGGACGGAGCATCTGAATCAATCAAACACTCACACCCAGTCAAAAGATCTGGGTTTAATCCATCACCGTTCTTTAGCCCACTCTGCCACCCCAGTTCAGACATGGCTATATGCAAATCAGTCTGACCCTGTGCCTCATGGGAACAGTACAGCCCCAACTGCCAAGCCATGTCTTCCCTGGACCGGAAACAAGCTTTCGAGGACCGGTTTCTGGCATTCCAGCCGTCTTCAGCCCGGCTTGCTTGAATCCAGTGGCAAAGTGAGCAAGGGACTCACGTCTGAGCATACCCTGCCACACTTATGGTGGCCAAAAGCGGTACAAAAGGGGGTGGTGATGGACGGAGCATCTGAATCAATCAAACACTCACACCCAGTCAAAAGATCTGGGTTTAATCCATCACCGTTCTATAGCCCACTCTGCCACCCCAGTTCAGACATGGCTATATGCAAATCATTCTGACCCTGTGCCTCACGGGAACAGTCCAGCCCGAACTGCCAAGCCATGTCTTCCCTGGACCAGAAACAAGTTTCCGAGGACCGGTTTCTGGCATTCCAGCCGTCTTCAGCCCAGCTTGCTTGAATCCAGTGGCAAAGTGAGCAAGGGACTCACGTCTGAGCATACCCTGCCACACTTATGGCGGCCAAAAGCGGTACAAAAGGGAGTGGTGATGGACGGAGCATCTGAATCAATCAAACACTCACGCCAGTCAAAAGATCTGGGTTTATTCCATCACCGTTCTTTAGCCCACTCTGCCACCCCAGTTCAGACATGGCTATATGCAAATCAGTCTGACCCTGTGCCTCATGGGAACAGTCCAGCCCGAACTGCTAAGCCATGTCTTCCCTGGACCGAAAACAAGCTTCCGAGGACCGGTTTCTGGCATTCCAGCCGTCTTCAGCCCGGCTTGCTTGAATCCAGAGGCAAAGTGAGCAAGGGACTCACGTCTGAGCATACCCTGCCACACTTATGGCGGCCAAAAGTGGTACAAAAGGGGGTGGTGATGGACGGAGCATCTCAATCAATCAAACACTCACACCCAGTCAAAAGATCTGGGTTTAATCCATCACCGTTCTTTAGCCCACTCTGCCACCCCAGTTCCGACATGGCTATATGCAAATCAGTCTGACCCTGTGCCTCATGGGAACAGTCCAGCCTGAACTGCCAAGCCATGTCTTCCCTGGACCGGAAACAAGCTTTCGAGGACCGGTTTCTGGCATTCCAGCCGTCTTCAGCCCGGCTTGCTTGAATCCAGTGGCAAAGTGAGCAAGGGACTCACGTCTGAGCATACCATGCCGCACTTATGGCGGCCAAAAGCGGTACAAAAAGGGGTGGTGATGGACGGAGCATCTGAATCAATCAAACACTCACACCCAGTCAAAATATCTGGGTTTAATCCATCACCGTTCTTTATCCCACTCTGCCACCCCAGTTCAGACATGGCTATATGCATATCAGTCTGACCCTGTGCCTCATGGGAACCGTCCAGCCCGAACTGCCAAGCCATGTCTTCCCTGGACCGGAAACAAGCTTCCGAGGACCGGTTTCTGGCATTCCAGCCGTCTTCAGCCCGGCTTGCTTGAATCCAGTGGCAAAGTGACCAAGGGACTCACGTCTGAGCATACCCTGCCACACTTATGGCGGCCAAAAGCGGTAAAAAAGGGAGTGGTGATGGACGGAGCATCTGAATCAATCAAAGACTCACGCCCAGTCAAAAGATCTGGGTTTAATCCATCACCGTTCTTTAGCCCACTCTGCCACCCCAGTTCCGACATGGATATATGCAAATCAGTCTGACCCTGTGCCTCATGGGAACAGTCCAGCCCGAACTGCCAAGCCATGTCTTCCCTGGACCGGAAACAAGCTTCCGAGGACCGGTTTCTGGCATTCCAGCCGTCTTCAGCCCGGCTTGCTTGAATCCAGTGGCAAAGTGAGCAAGGGACTCACGTCTGAGCATACCCTGCCACACTTATGGCGCCAAAAGCGATACAAAAGGGGGTGGTGATGGACGGAGCATCTGAATCAATCAAACACTCACACCCAGTCAAAAGATCTGGGTTTAATCCATCACCGTTCTATAGCCCACTCTGCCACCCCAGTTCAGACATGGCTATATGCAAATCAGTCTGACCCTGTGCCTCACGGGAACAGTCCAGCCCGAACTGCCAAGCCATGTCTTCCCTGGACCGAAAACAAGCTTCCGAGGACCGGTTTCTGGCATTCCAGCCGTCTTCAGCCCGGCTTGCTTGAATCCAGTGGCTAAGTGAGCAAGGGACTCACGTCTGAGCATACCCTGCCACACTTATGGCGGCCAAAAGCGGTACAAAAGGGAGTGGTGATGGACGGAGCATCTGAATCAATCAAACACTCACGCCCAGTCAAAAGATCTGGGTTTAATCCATCACCGTTCTTTAGCCCACTCTGCCACCCCAGTTCAGACATGGCTATATGCAAATCAGTCTGGCCCTGTGCCTCATGGGAACAGTCCAGCCCGAACTGCCAAGCCATGTCTTCCCTGGACCGGAAACAAGCTTCCGAGGACCGGTTTCTGGCATGCCAGCCGTCTTCAGCCCGGCTTGCTTGAATCCAGTGGCAAAGTGAGCAAGGGACTCACGTCTGAGCATACCCTGCCACACTTATGGCGGCCAAAAGCGGTACAAAAGGGGGTGGTGATGGACGGAGCATCTGAATCAATCAAACACTCACACCCAGTCAAAAGATCTGGGTTTAATCCATCACCGTTCTTTATCCGACTCTGCCACCCCAGTTCAGACATGGCTATATGCATATCAGTCTGACCCTGTGCCTCATAGGAACAGTCCAGCCCGAACTGCCAAGCCATGTCTTCCCTGGACCGGAAACAAGCTTCCGAGGACCGGTTTCTGGCATTCCAGCCGTCTTCAGCCCGGCTTGCTTGAATCCAGTGGCAAAGTGAGCAAGGGACTCACTTCTGAGCACACCCTGCCACACCTATGGCGGCCAAAAGCGGTACAAAAGGGGGTGGTGATGGACAGAGCATCTGAATCGATCAAACACTCACACCCAGTCAAAAGATTTGGGTTTAATCCATCACCGTTCTTTAGCACACTCTGCCACCCCAGTTCAGACATGGCTATATGCAAATCAGTCTGACCCTGTGCCTCATGGGGACAGTCCAGCCCGAACTGCCAAGCCATGTCTTCCCTGGACCGGAAACAAGCTTCCGAGGACCTGTTTCTGGCATTCCAGCCGTCTTCAGCCCGGCTTGCTTGAATCCAGTGGCAAAGTGAGCAAGGGACTCACGTCTGAGCATACCCTGCCCCACTTATGGCGGCCAAAAGCGGTACAAAAGGGGGTGGTGATGGACGGAGCATCTGAATCGATCAAACCCTCACACCCAGTCAAAAGATCTGGGTTTAATCCATCACCGTTCTTTAGCCCACTCTGCCACCCCAGTTCAGACATGGCTATATGCAAATCAGTCTGACCCTGTGCCTCATGGGAACAGTCCAGCCCGAACTGCCAAGCCATATCTTCCCTGGACCAGAAACAAGCTTCCGAGGACCGGTTTCTGGCATTCCAGCCGTCTTCAGCCCGGCTTGCTTGAATCCAGTGGCAAAGTGAGCAAGGGACTCACGTCTGAGCATACCCTGCCACACTTATGGCGGCCAAAAGGGGTAAAAAAGGGGGTGGTGATGGACGGAGCATCTGAATCAATCAAACACTCACAACCAGTCAAAAGATCTGGGTTTAATACATCACCTTTCTTTAGCCCACTCTGCCACCCCAGTTCAGACATGCCTATATGCAAATCAGTCTGACCCTGTGCCTCATGGGAACAGTCCAGCCCGAACTGCCAAGCCATGTCTTCCCTGGACCGGAAACAAGCTTCCGAGGACCGGTTTCTGGCATTCCAGTCGTCTTCAGCCCGGCTTGCTTGAATCCAGTGGCAAAGTGAGCAAGGGACTCACGTCTGAGATTCAAGATAGCCTGGCTGATGAAGATTATGAATCCCAAACCGGTCCCAGGATGCTTGTTTTCGCTCCAGGGAAGACATGGCTTGGCAGTTCGGGCTGGACTGTTCCCATGAGGCACAGGGTCAGACTGATTTACATATGGCCATGTCTGAACTGGGGTGGCTGAGTGAGCTAAAGAATCGTGATGGATTAAACCCAGATCAGTTGACTGGGGGTGAGTGTTTGATTTGCTCAAACGCTCCGTCCATCATCCCCTTTTGTATCGCTTTGTTTGCCCTAAGTTGGCAGGGTATGCTCAGACGTGAGTCCCTTGCTCACTTGGCCACTGGATTCAAGATAGCCTGGCTGATGAGGATTATGAATCCGAAAACGGTCCCAGGATGCTTGTTTCCGGTCAAGGGAAGACATGGCTTGGCAGTTCGGGCTGGACTGTTCCCATGAGGCACAGGGTCAGACTGATTTGCATATGGCCATGTCTGAACTGGGGTGGCTGAGTGAGCTAAAGAATGGTGATGGATTAAACCCAGATCAGTTGACTGGGGGTGAGTGTTTGATTTGCTCAAAGGCTCCGTCCATCATCCCCTTTTGTATCGCTTTGTTCGCCCTAAGTTGGCAGGGTATGCTCAGACGTGAGTCCCTTGCTCACTTGGCCACTGGATTCAAGATAGCCTGGCTGATGAGGATTATTAATCCGAAACTGGTCCCAGGATGCTTGTTTCCGGTCCAGGGAAGACATGGCTTGGCAGTTCGGGCTGGACTGTTCCCATGAGGCACGGGGTCAGACTGACTTGCATATGGCCATGTCTGAACTGGGGTGGCTGAGTGAGCTAAAGAATGGTGATGGATTAAACCCAGATCAGTTGACTGGGGGTGAGTGTTTGATTTGCTCAAACGCTCCGTCCATCATCCCCTTTTGTATCGCTTTGTTCGCCCTAAGTTGGCAGGGTATGCTCAGACGTGAGTCCCTTGCTCACTTGGCCACTGGATTCAAGATAGCCTGGCTGATGAGGATTATGAATCCGAAACCGGTCCCAGGATGCTTGTATCCGGTCCAGGGAAGACATGGCTTGGCAGTTCGGGCTGGACTGTTCCCATGAGGCACAGGGTCAGACTGATTTGCATATGGCCATGTCTGAACTGGGGTGGCTGAGTGAGCTAAAGAATGGTGATGGATTAAACCCAGATCAGTTGACTGGGGGTGAGTGTTTGATTTGCTCAAACGCTCCGTCCATCATCCCCTTTTGTATCGCTTTGTTCGCCCTAAGTTGGCAGGGTATGCTCAGACGTGAGTCCCTTGCACTCTTGGCCACTGGATTCAAGATAGCCTGGCTGGTGAGGATTATGAATCCGAAACCGGTCCCAGGATGCTTGTTTCCGGTCCAGGGAAAACATGGCTTGGCAGTTCGGGCTGGACTGTTCCCATGAGGCACAGGGTCAGACTGATTTGAATATGGCCATGTCTGAACTGGGGTGGCTGAGTGAGCTAAAGAATGGGGATGGATTAAACCCAGATCAGTTGACTGGGGTGAGTGTTTGATTTGCTCAAACACTCCGTCAATCATCCCCTTTTGTATCGCTTTGTTCGCCCTAAGTTGGCAGGGTATGCTCAGACGTGAGTCCCTTGCTCACTTGGCCACTGGATTCAAGATAGCCTGGCTGATGAGGATTATGAATCCAAAACCGGTCCCAGGATGCTTGTTTCCAGTCCAGGGAAGACATGGCTTGGCACTTCGGGCTGGACTGTTCCCATGAGGCACAGGGTCAGACTGATTTGCATATGGCCATGTCTGAACTGGGGTGGCTGAGTGAGCTAAAGAATGGTGATGGATTAAACCCAGATCAGTTGACTGGGGGTGAGTGTTTGATTTGCTCAAATGCTCCGTCCATCATCCCCTTTTGTATCGCTTTGTTCACCCTAAGTTGGCAGGGTATGCTCAGACGTGAGTCCCTTGCTCACTTGGCCACTGGATTCAAGATAGTCTGGCTGATGAGGATTATGAATCCGAAACCGGTCCCAGGATGCTTGTTTCCGGTCCAGGGAAGACATGGCTTGGCAGTTCGGGCTGGACTGTTCCCATGAGGCACAGGGTCAGACTGATTTGCATGTGAAACATCCTTTACAACGAAACTTTTACAACGCAGTGCTTTTACAACGCAGGTTTTACAACGAAAACCATTACAACGCATTGCACTGGGGGGCGCTCTAGGATAGGGAATAGTTTTAATTTACTATCCAACACCTTCCCTACTATCCACGGGGACTGGAGTTGGAATAGTAAATTAAACTATTCACTATCCAGCACCCCAAAGCGCTATGCGTTGTAACAGCATGCGTTGTAAAAACTGCGTTGTAACTGCATGCGTGGTAAAAGCATGCGTTGTAATGTCATACATCCGATTTGCATATGGCCATGTCTGAACTGGGGTGGCTGAGTGAGCTAAAGAATGGTGATGGATTAAACCCAGATCAGTTGACTGGGGGTGAGTGTTTGATTTGCTCAAACGCTCCGTCCATCATCCCCTTTTGTATCGCTTTGTTCGCCCTAAATTGGCAGGGTATGCTCAGACGTGAGTCCCTTGCTCACTTGGCCACTGGATTCAAGATAGCCTGGCTGATGAGGATTATGAATCCGAAACCGGTCCCAGGATGCTTGTTTCCGGTCCAGGGAAGACATGGCTTGGCAGTTCGGGCTGGACTGTTCCCATGAGGCACAGGGTCAGACTGATTTGCATATGGCCATGTCTGAACTGGGGTGGCTGAGTGAGCTAAAGAATGGTGATGGATTAAACCCAGATCAGTTGACTGGGGGTGAGTGTTTGATTTGCTCAAACGCTCCGTCCATCATCCCCTTTTGTATCGCTTTGTTCGCCCTAAGTTGGCAGGGTGTGCTCAGATGTGAGTCCCTTGCTCACTTGGCCACTGGATTCAAGATAGCCTGGCTGATGAGGATTATGAATCCGAAACCGGTCCCAGGGTGCTTGTATCCGGTCCAGGGAAGACATGGCTTGGCAGTTCGGGCTGGACTGTTCCCATGAGGCACAGGGTCAGACTGATTTGCATATGGCCATGTCTGAACTGGGGTGGCTGAGTGAGCTAAAGAATGGTGATGGATTAAACCCAGATCAGTTGACTGGGGGTGAGTGTTTGATTTGCTCAAACGCTCCGTCCATCATCCCCTTTTGTATCGCTTTGTTCGCCCTAAGTTGGCAGGGTATGCTCAGACGTTAGTCCCTTGCCCTCTTGGCCACTGGATTCAATATAGCCTGGCTGATGAGGATTATGAATCCGAAACCGGTCCCAGGATGCTTGTTTCCGGTCCAGGGAAGACATGGCTTGGCAGTTCGGGCTGGACTGTTCCCATGAGGCACAGGGTCAGACTGATTTGCATATGGCCATGTCTGAACTGGGGTGGCTGAGTGAGCTAAAGAATGGTGATGGATTAAACCCAGATCAGTTGACTGGGGGTGAGTGTTTGATTTGCTCAAATGCTCCGTCCATCATCCCCTTTTGTATCGCTTTGTTCGCCCTAAGTTGGCAGGGTATGCTCAGACGTGAGTCCCTTGCTCACTTGGCCACTGGATTCAAGATAGCCTGGCTGATGAGGATTATGAATCCGAAACCGGTCCCAGGATGCTTGTTTCCGGTCCAGGGAAGACATGGCTTGGCAGTTCGGGCTGGACTGTTCCCATGAGGCACAGGGGCAGACTGATTTGCATGTGAAACATCCTTTACAACGAAACTTTTACAACGCAGTGCTTTTACAACGCAGGTTTTACAACGAAAACCATTACAACGCATTGCACTGGGGGGCGCTCCAGGATAGGGAATAGTTTTAATTTACTATCCAACACCTTCCCTGCTATCCACAGGGACTGGAGTTGGAATAGTAAATTAAACTATTCACTATCCAGCACCCCAAAGCGCTATGCATTGTAACAGCATGCGTTGTAAAAACTGCGTTGTAACTGCATGCGTGGTAAAAGCATGCGTTGTAATGTCATACATCCGATTTGCATATGGCCATGTCTGAACTGGGGTGGCTGAGTGAGCTAAAGAATGGTGATGGATTAAACCCAGATCAGTTGACTGGGGGTGAGTGTTTGATTTGCTCAAACGCTCCGTCCATCATCCCCTTTTGTATCGCTTTGTTCGCCCTAAGTTGGCAGGGTATGCTCAGACGTGAGTCCCTTGCTCACTTGGCCACTGGATTTAAGATAGCCTGGCTGATGAGGATTATGAATCCGAAACCGGTCCCAGGATGCTTGTTTCCGGTCCAGGGAAGACATGGCTTGGCAGTTCGGGCTGGACTGTTCCCATGAGGCACAGGGTCAGACTGATTTGCATATGGCCATGTCTGAACTGGGGTGGCTGAGTGAGCTAAAGAATGGTGATGGAATAAACCCAGATCAGTTGACTGGGGGTGAGTGTTTGATTTGCTCAAATGCTCCGTCCATCATCCCCTTTTGTATCGCTGTTTCATTTGCAGCAGACTGTGAGGTGCTCATGTTCATGTAGTTGTGTTTGCAGTCACTCATATGTCTGATTTTTGTGATGTGGGGTCCTCATAGTCCAGATTATGTTTTGGCAGGGGATGTACAAGTGCTCTTGTCAGCTGCAGAGTTTGCTTTGGGCATGACCTATGATTGTGAGATAGTGCAGACTGTTGTTGTCCGGATGCCCTGCCCCTATGACATGTGGCAGTGATGACTGACTTACCATGTAGGCCTGTGCCAGGGCATTGAACTTGCTAAGAGGGATCCTGTATTGGAGTCAAAGGTGCTCCATGCACCCCATTGTGTCATTGACTATCGGGACGTGAGGACATCATTTTGTGTAGTGCTGCTAGACATCACAAGAATGAGAAATGGGACTCTGGGCATCCATTCATCCTGACACCTGTACAGAGTGAGTGGCATGTGATGTGATGTGTGTGTATAGTAACAAACTTTTACATAGTCACTTGCATGTCCAACAATTGTGTAGGTGGTGCATGTGTGCACATTGGGGTATTAGCAGCCAACATGCAACAAACATATGGGTGCAAGTCCAGGAGGGATATGGGTGCCATGGTTGATGCTCAGTCTGGCAATTGCCCTATGTAAACCAGTGTTGGCAGTTTGATCAATTATCAGCTGACGATGCCAGAGCTTGTCCTGTGATGTGCTGTAATCACTGTGTTGTGTGCAGTCAGTGCAGGCGACTAATGTGGTTCTTGTTTTCCAAATTATATCCAGATACATCCACGGGCACAGGAGGCAACAGCGCCACGGAACAGGATGAGCAGCAGAGCCAGACTGGATCGGCAACCGAGGAGTTGGAGGGACCCAGTGGCACGGAGGGTGAGAGGAGCCACACCGAGGAGTCCTCAGCACCATCCACCTCAGCTGAGGACCACAGCACCTCAGAGGATGACTCCCTTGTGGGGGCAGGTGTCAGCAGCCAGCAAACCACAGATAGTGAGGCTGTTCCCGCCACCACCACCACCACCCTCCCATCGGCTCTCACCCCAGAGGTCCGTGGCAGCTCCCGTGATCGGGAGCATGTCTCCTTCATGCCAGGCACTGCCCCCCATGCCCCTGTGTCCCCTTCTGCCCTGAGTGTGGAGTCTGTGGACTTGCTTAAACAGATCCATGTAGGGCAGACATCAATGCTGAGTGTCCTCCATGCACACACCAGTCTGTTGACACAACTGGTGTCGTTCATGGAGGGCATCTCATCGGGCATGTCTGCCCTACAGAGGACCAATCAGTCCATGGCCTCCTCTCTGACGGCAGCAGTGTCCCTCCTCCAACAGTCCCTCACCCCTCCTGCCTCTGCCCCATCCACAATTCCTAGCTCTCTACCTGTCCCCAGCACACCAGCACAGTCACCCAAACACACAGACACAGACAGCACACAAAACCCAAACCAAAGTCAAAACGTACACGCAAGCAAAGTCAGGGGACTGATACCACACGCACAGGGGATGGTTTGCAAACACACACACAGGCATCCACAACCACTCCGGAGTCCTCGGATCCCTCTCCCTCCAAGAGCCCTTGCCTTGCCTCACCTGCAACCCCATCTCCAAAGAAGCTCTTCATGTGTGACCTTGGCCTCTTCCCCACTGATCCAGCAGATCCAGGGTACAGGGGGAAGAGGAAGTCTCCCCACACAGAGGGGAGTGCCCCTCACACCCAGACACACTTCCTCAGGCACAGGCAAACTGAGGCCCCACCCGCAAGTCCCCCGTACCCGGAAGAGCAAGACCCCCACCCCCACCCCACAGCTCCACTGCACAGTCTCCTTCCTCCATCCCACAGGTCAGCACTCCAAAGGTTCCCCCGCCACACCCTGCCCCAGGTTTCCCCACCCACAGATACATCATCCCCAAAATGGTCAGGCCCTCCCCCCTACCACTTGCCCTTCCACTACCACCACCCCCAGTCAGCCTGTTTGTGCAACTGGTGTGGGGACCATGGCCCGCCCTCTGTCCTGCCAACGTCACCTGAACCCCATTCCGCTCCCATGGAGTTAGGCACTGCAGTGGAGTCCACGTCCATGCAGTCTTACTTGGGCCATGCAGTGGGGACCCAGTCCACTACATCAGACCTGCACACTGGAGTTGTTCCGGCACCCACCCCATCAGACTGTGCCCCACAGTTGTGACGGCACATACCATGACAGACACCTCCACTGCAGTTGCCAGTGACTCTCCTGCACCCACCACCCCTTCACTGCCTCCTTCTGCTGAGCCCTGATCCTGTCCCTGCGTTGCCTGGCATGCCCCCATGTATGCCCCTCAGAGTGGATGTCCCCAGCCGTTCACAGTGCAGGCAAGCAACGGGTGACAGGTGTCACTCACACCCAATTTGGACTTACTCTATGGACTGGACATAGGCCTTTATTTCATTATGGACAATCAGTTTCAGTTTTCAATTTGCTTGATAAGGCCTTTTTTGTTGTCCTTGTGACTTTGATTTTGGTGTACATTATGTTGCCTTGACCTTGCTGTTATGATGCTGGTTTTCCAATGTTCAATACTGAGGTGTTGATGTGATGTACTCCATGTGGTCCATGAGATATGTATCCTGTTCATTTTGGTATCCATGTCATCCTTTGCAGCTAACTGGGTGTGTCATTATTAAGTAATTTTGCACAGTGTTGTCAACATTTCATTTGCATGGTCACATCTGTGGCTTGCATCCATGCACATATGATGTGCTTCCCATTGTCCAATTAGTCGATTTTCCTGACTGTGGGCCCATCTCCACTGGACATGCAGATGTGGGCATCATTGGTTTAGGAGTCAACTGTGTCCTCTGTGCACCTAGCTAGACATATGTATTGAATATGTGCAGAGGACTTAAGGGACACTACCGTACCCAGGCTGTTGTGACTATTGCCTACATTGGGTGGTATTTGATGGTTCGAATGAACAAGTGTTGTGTTGACATGACTGTGACCTGCTGGACCTGTGTTTTGCTCAGCTGTGCTTCCACAGGAGGTGAATCCCCTCAAGTTAGTGTGTTGTTCCGTGACATTGCCTGGGCCCATGGTGTGTGTTGTGTGGGCATGTCTGTGTGTGTTCCCATCCCTTTTTCTACACAGGCTGTGATCCCTTAATATGTTTGTGTTGGTAATGCTTGCTGAGTTGTCCTGTGTTCATCACACATCTTTGTCTGGGGCTTCAAGATATGTGTGTGCATTGGACACTACTGTTCATTTTTGTGTCATAACTATGATTTGTCAGTTCTAAGTGGTGATGATGTAGTCAGACGCAGATAGTACTAAGTCAGGGCTCCCCGGGGCACTTGTTTGTTCGCAATATCATGTAGATGTCCATAGGTGGTACCTTTCAGTGATTGAGACATGTGTATGTGTATGTGACTGCTCCCACCCATCAAGTTCAGAGGTGCAATGTTGGCAGGTTTCAGCATGTGTGCCTTGTGGTTCTCCTTGGCTTCTGCATTGTCCTGGGACTGTGTCAGGGATTCCACAGGTTAATGGAGATTTGACGTCATGGCCATGTACCGCATACTGTGCAGTATGTCTGTCAGTCACCGTGGTTGTAGACTGCCTTGTGTGATGAGTCTGTGCACCTTAGATCCTCACATTACTGTGTTTATCATGGGTGCATGTGAAATGTTACCAGTCCATGTGGGCTTCACTGATGTACATCAGTGCAGTTCAGGGTGTGTGGAATTGAGGGTGGACAGATGTGAATGTTTGCATGGCTGGGCCCCTACCTCCCTTTTGTCCCTGGTTGACGGGCCATGCTGAGTTATTTGTGTTTGTGTAGGTGTGATGTACGTTTGTGGCACAGGACACATGTCTGTTTTTCCCAGTTTGCACGACATCTCCTTTGGGCATCACAGTGGACCTTTCATGCAGGCTTGTGTCACCCCAATTTATGTTCCCGGGGGGTAGTGCTGTTGTGGGTCTGTCTCATGCTGTTTCAGTTACTGTTCATTCCAGCTTGTGTCATATGTGTCTGTTGGAATCCCTCTCATCTCGATTGCCCACTAATGGGTACATAATTGATGGCTTACTTTTGTATGGCACTGTGCCCACATCTGTGTCATGGTGGTCAGCCCCCCTCATGTGTTGTGTAGTTGCCTGGGGATACTGAGACATACACAAACACATGCTGTGTGAGATGTGCAGTGTGAGGTTGCCTGTTTGTGTTTGTGCATCTGCACCAGTGCATTGGTATTGCTGTTGTGGGCAATTGTCTGGATGTTGTTTTGTTGATTTTCCATGCTGTCCCTGTGAGTCATATCTCATCATTCTGCACATTGATCCCGGTTGTCATGTCCGAATGCTGCCATGGAATGGGATTTTGTGGCCTGACACCTACAGTCTACACAGGATGTATTGCTTTGTGTGTCTATTTTAGAGATGTGTGTATGCATTATGATGCTCACTTCTGCTTTTGTGTCATTGTACACTGTATGCAATGTCAGATCCCCATGGGTGTTGCTTGTCTGCACATGGCCGAGAGAATATTGTATTTTCACAGCACTGTTTGCGTCACCACATCTCTGTGGGTATGTGACACAACCACTACTTTGCCACAAAATGTGTTTCATGTGTTGAAGCCAGGAATCATACATGCTGTTTGGCATTTGCTGTTTTTACCATGATGACACTTATCTTTAGGTCACTGTGATGATGGGGGAATTAGCCCCATTACCACAATGCTCAACCTTTGCTGTAGTTTGTGACCACACAATTTACATTGGTTCTACACAGTGATGGGGGGTTTGAGCACATTGGCACAGTGCTATTGTGATGCTTGACTTGTGTAGTCCACACTCTGGTGTTGGTCACACATGTGATGGTAGTTACATTGTGTGTTCTAACTCATATTCACTGGTGGGGGTATTTGTCAAACACTACACACTGTTGTCAGGATGTTATGGGGGATGTATTTTTCTGCCATACCTGAGGTTGATGTATGATGGATGTGTGGCGCATGACCCATCCTATGGGTGGGGGTGTTGATATTGATAGTCACACAGCCCCCTATGAGTGGGGGTGGCAGAAGTGGTGTGCAACATGCCCCTATGGGTGGGGTGGCAGTAGTGATAGACAACATGACACATATGGGTGGGGGTGGCAGTAGGGTTGGGCAACATGCCCCTATGGGTGGGGTGGCAGAAGTGATAGACAACATGACACATATGGGTGGGGGTGGCAGTAGGGTTGGGCAACATGCCCCCATGGGTGGGGTGGCAGTAGTGATAGACAACATGACACAAATGGGTGGGGGTGGCAGTAGTGGTGGACAACATGTCCCTATGGGTAGGGTGGCAGTAGTGGTGTGCAACATGCCCCTATGGGTGGGGTGGCAGTAGTGATAGACAACATGACACATATGGATGGGGGTGGCAGTTTGGTGGGCAACATGCCCCTATGAGTGGGGGTGTCAGTAGTGGTGGGCAACATGTCCCTATGGGTGGGGTGGCAGTAGTGATAGACAACAAGACACATATGGGTGGGGTAGCAGTAGTGATGGGCAACATGTCCCAGCATGGAAGATGGCCGCGGATAGCAAGATCGGGAAGACGGGCTCTCGGGCTTGAGATCACTAACTCAGTGAAAATCTCACCCGGCCCGCTCTCCCCATTCACCCCGCCTCAGCCACCAACTCTAATCTCATCAGGACTTACCGGGACCAATCGGGCGGCTGACAGAACTGCGGTGAGAGCGCCCCCAGCTTCCTGGCTGCCAAGCGATCCCGCCGAGGGGCCAAGGAAGGCATGTCCTTCGGGCTATTCTCAGGTCCACCCGGCAATTTGGCCCGCGGAAGTCGGAATCGGCATCAGTGACTCCCGGGGCAGGAGTCTCCTGCTCGCAGACGGAGTTACCCAGCAGGCGTCTAGCGAGGAGCGCTGAAGAGACCAAAAGGACCCTGGGTCGCACACGCAGGATCTCAAGCAGGATCTCTCGTGGAGCATCCTTGACGGGCCGCACACCGGAGCTTGCTTCGTTTTGAGGAGCAGCTCCCCCCGCCCTTAATTTTGCACAGAAGTTAGCTGGAAGCAAGGGAAAGAGCTTGATAACGCTCCGGATCACCAAGAAGTCGATGCCTGACCCAAGATGGCCGACTCTCAAGACTGTGCCTGATCGAGCACAGCTCACTTGAAGCTCCTTACGCCCCTGCTCACCGGAGCCCTCTATCGGCTTAAGGCACGGCGCCTCCTCCTTTTAATCAGCCCAAATATCAATTAAGGAAATCTTAAAGGAGCCAGAAAGACTTGAAGTCTATGCCTGACCCCACCCCAAGATGACCGACGCCCAGGACTTCACAGGTTGATGGTTTGCAGCATCTACTATGCCTTTTGTGCCCCCACCCACTGGGCCACTCAAATGGATGTAGGCCCCCGTCCCCTTTCAGGCATGCACAGAGGAAGCTCAAAAAGAAGCCTAACCACGCTCCGGACGGACACGGAGTCGATGCCTGACTTTAAGATGGCTGACACTATTCCATCTCGGCAAAATAGAAAGTTGCATTTAACTCCCTGTTAGGATCCCCACGCAGTCTTAGATCAGACGCAGGACGCCAAAGATTACCCTCTGCCTGCTCCATCATCGCGGATGACTCTTGGTCCACTCTAAGGTTCCAGAACTGTCTCAAGACGCTTCCTCTTCTCCCCTCAGCATCAACCACGCACATTTTTCTGCTGATCCTATGTCCCAGAACCTTTTTTCCTCCCACCCATGTCGACTTGGCCCTCCGACCGGCTCAAATCGGGACTCAGAGTCCACTGACCCTCACTTCCCCCTCCATTAAGCAGCAACTCCTCTCCCAGCCTAACCGATAGGCTCCCTCACCTATAAGGTCACCCGCCTTACCACCCCAGACCAGAGTAACAGGAACCCCACCAACCCTAGTTCCCATAGCCTCCTCTTTCTTTCATCGCTACGCTATGGCCTCTCTCCCAAGGGAGTCCCTTGGCCCGCATAGCAGAGAGGTCCCTCGCGGGCCTGCCAATCTCTAGTCGCGCTCAGTTGCCCATAGTCGCCATTCCCAGGCCAAGGGAGTCTCGCCTCTCTAATAGCAGCTCGGCAACCTCCATCCATTTAGTACGCATTCATGCCAATCCATATGAAACCACATGGCCTGAATGCCTTCGCTATTAGCTTCCCCCCTAGCCTCTCTCCAAAAGCGCGAAAAACCATCAAACATAAGCTAATCAGAGGGCACCCAGAAACGCTATTTGTGGACACCTACCACTGCACCTCCAAAGGGCAGATAAAGATGGATCTCATCTTCCACATGGATAGACCTGAGATCTGGAACACCACATTAAGAAAGCTACTTCTCATATCCAAAATGACGACCACCACACATAGCTGTAAATTGACGACCTCTCTCCCGAACCAGGCTACTAGAAACGGGAACACATCAGTGACCATTTACTCAAATGGCACTGTCTTGATACAGGCTAACAATGAGAACCTAGAGGCCTTCGACTCCCACTCCCTTGCTCTGCGTTCTGCCCTGCCCCTCTCTCTTTGAACCGCTCCTCCCCAACCTCCTTCTCTGGGCAACATGACCCATCAGGCAAAGCAAATACCTATTCCCACTCCCATGATGAGATCCTTCTGCTGCCTCCTTAGAAGCTCCTCCCATTTCTCAACCCCCACGAATCGTGACCCGCAATCTTCCGAGGCTGATCAAGCCCCTCCACCTCGCAAACTCATCTTCCTCATCATCACACCACCATCCCACTGGCTTGGTCTACTGACCTCCCTGCTACCTCCGCAGAATCATTGAGACAGAGACCACATTCAGACCCCCCTACGACTGTCTCCAACAGAGACAGTGTGGACGACCAACTTATCACTAGGCCGCACAACTCAACCCTGCTCCCCACCCGAGAGATGTCCCTACCCAAAACTGCATGCCCCCAGTCCTGGAGAATATGGCCCTCCGGCTGACCCTATTAGAAAGCCAGCTAGAATTAATATTTAGGGGCCTTGATGAAATCCTAACCATCCTAGGCAAGACCCGAAAGCCCCAGCAATCACAACCTAGGCCCTTTTCTCAGACTGACCCTATCCTCCTAAAGCCGCATCTCAGGCCCTCATCCACCTGCGAGAACCGGCTGCAGAGACCCACCAGGATCAACGCTGAGGCCCCGTTTCAGTCACTAATAAGAATCAAAGCCCCCGCACCTGGTGTACAGATTCCTTCTAGTAAGGATGCTGTGATCCAATCACAAAGACCTTTCCGAACTAAAGCAGCAATGTCCGCTGAAGAAGCATTGGACCTAGCCGCCTCCTATGACTCTCCTCTCTCAGCTCCCCCGAATTCCAATATTCAAGTGATTACTGGCTTCAGAAGAGACCTCCCCCTGCGAAAATTTTAAGACCCCCGCCCTCCCTCTCCTCAATACCGAGGGCCCCACCAGGAGAGTATCCGAACAATAAGAAATGATCCACCAACTGCATGCTCATTAATTGTAGATCAGCCCTCAAGCATGCAACAGAATTAGCAGAAGCCATCTTCTCTCAGGATTTAGATATTGCATTCATCACGGAGACATGGCTAAACAAGATCTCCCCTCCTTGCTTTGATATGCTGGTGCCCCCAGGTTTTGCCATCATCCATAAAGATCGAAAAGACCAACGAGGTGGAGGGGTAGCCATCATCCATAAAGATGACATAGACATCACTGTATTGGACTCCTGCAAGTATAGCTCATTTGAATGTCTCATTGTCAACATCAAAACTAAGGATAACAGCTCATTAGTTGGTCACCTTCTCTATCACCCACTGGGTAACACCCCCACTTTTGGGGAACATTTATCTGGCTTGATTGCCCACTGCGCTCTCAAAGACACTAACTACCTAATCTTGGGAGATCTCAACCTACGCTGGAACGAAGAAGGAACACACTAATTCACTCTCCTAATAATCTCCTCTGCGACAATAACCTTGTACAACACTGCTCGGAAGAAACTCACAACAAAGGAGCGACTTAATTGTGCTCTCACTCGCAACACTAAACCCTGGTCACTCTTCCACCCCATTCCAGAAGAAGAAATAGCCAAACTTATCTCCACCTCTAAACCTTCATTTCACACCCTAGACCCTCTCCCTGCTCTACTCACCAAAAAATTGAAAATCTCCCAAGCTCCACTCTGGTGTAGGATTATAAACAGCTCCCTCAAAACCGGAATCGTTCCAGATTGTTTGAAAGTGGGACTAGTCACCCCGCTACTAAAAAAACCCGGCCCAGACATAAACGGCCTAAACAACTTCAGACCAGTCTCCAACCTCCCTCTTCTCTCTAAAACCCTAGAAAGATGTGTACTCCAACAACTAAAAACACCTGGACATTACCAACCTCCTCCACTCCCATCAGTCGGAATTCAGGAAAGGGTGCAGCACAGGAACCGCAATCCTCAACATACTTGATGATATACACAAATCTCTGGACTCAGACCAATGCTGCCTCCTCATTCTCCTAGACCTATCGGTAGCATTTGACACAGTTGACCACAAACTTCTCCTCAAAGCTCTTGAAGAAAGGGCTGGTCTAGACGAGGTGGTCCTCAAATGGTTCTCTTCATTCCTACATAACCGCTCCCAAAGAATAAAAATCAGAAGCTTCGAATCCGACTTTCAACCAGTCACGAGGGGAGTCCCCCAAGGATCTGTGCTCTCTCCTCTCCTCTTCAACATTTACATGGAACCCCTCGCCACCCTACTCAGAAAAGCTAACATCCCCTTTCACCTTTATGCTGATGATACCCAAATCTACTTGGAAATCTCCTCTGCTAAAGACATCCAAAGACTCAATGAAACACTAAGGGAAGTGCAAAGTTGGCTGTCAACCAACCACTTAAAACTGAACCCGGACAAAACCGAACTACTCCTCATCTCGAACAAAGAAGAGAACCCACAAATTGCAGAGTGGCTAAAAGAGATCGATGCGCTCAATGGGAACCTCACCCTGGCTGACTCTGTGAAATCATTAGGCATTACGCTAGACTCAAAACTGGAAATGAGCAAACACATCAAGATTTCGGTTAAGAGCGCCTTCCTTAACATGAAACTACTAAATAAAATAAAAACTTTAATTCCAACCAAAGATCTTAAACAAGCCACTCAAGCATTGGTGCTGTCAAGACTGGACTATGGAAACGCAGTCCTCTCGGGAATAGCAAAAACACACCTTGCTCTGCTGAAAACAACGCTCAATGCAGCTGCCAGAATGGTCACTGGAATAAAGAAATTTGACCATATCTCTCCTGCACTCAAAGAACTCAATTGGCTACCAATAGAAATGCGGGCGAACTTCAGAACGACCTGCCTCACCCACACAGGCAAACCCGAATATCTGGCGTCCAAACTCAAAAAAGCAGGTCAGAACAGGAACCTCAGAAGCTCTAATACCCTACTTCTTATCCCACTCAAACCACGAAAACAAAAAACCGCGGCCAGATCCTTCGCCGGAAATGCGCCCAAAATAGGGAACTCTATCCCCCCCACATCAGAACTATGCCCTCCTTTGTTAAATTCAAAAGTCAGCTCAAAATCCTTTTCCTCGATCGATCATTATTGATTAGATAGGATCAGCCGGAGTGCTGAAAATGACACTGATCCTCTCTCGGCTGGGGGCTTACAAACCCATGTAACGGAACTCTTTAACATCTTCTTTACTATGTCTCTAATCTGGATTGTCTCACTTTATTACAATATGTTCTGCTCTCTTTTGCTCGCTTTATTGTAATATGCTCTGCTCGCGTTTGTGGGATAACAATTCCTTGTAACGGAACTCTGCAACATCTTCGTTACTATGACTCTCTTCTGATTGTCTCTCTCTATTGCAACATGTTCTGCGCTCTTTTGCTCGCTTTATTGTATTATGTTTCTGCTCTCATTTGTTCTGCTCTGTAACTGTTGTGAAGCGCTCCGATACCCTCCGGTCAGGTTAGCACTATACAAAACTTCGTAAATAAAAAATACAAATAAAAAATATGGGTGGGGGGGCAGTAGTGATAGACAACATGACACATATGGGTGGGGGTGGCAGTAGTAGTGGGCAACATGCCCCTATGGGTGGAGTGGCAGTAGTGGTGTGCAACATGCTTCTATGGGTGGGGTGGCAGTAGTGATAGACAACATGACACATATGGGTGGGGGTGGCAGTAGTGGTGGGCAACATGCCCCTATGGGTGGGGTGGCAGTAGTGATAGACAACATGACACATATGGGTGGAGGGGCAGTAGTGATGGGCAACATGCCCCTATGGGTTGGGGTGGCAGTAGTGGTGGGCAACATGTCCCTATGGGTGGGGGGGCAGTAGTGATGGGCAACATGCCCCTATGGGTGGGGGGGCAGTAGTGATTGGCAACATGCCCCTATGGGAGGGGTGGCAATAGTGGTGTGCAACATGCCCCTATGGGTGTGGGTGGCAGTTGTGGTGGGCAATATGCCCCTATGGGTGGGGGTGGCAGTAGTGGTGGGCAACATGCCCCTATGGGTGGGGTGGCATTAGTGATAGAAAACACGACACATATGGGTGGGGGTGGCAGTAGTGGTGGCCAACATGCCCCTATGAGTGGGGTGGCAGTAGTGATAGACAACATGACACATATGGGTGGGGGTGGCAGTAGTGATGTGCAACATGCCCTTGTGGGTGGGGGTGGCAATAGTGGTATGCAACATGCCCCTATGGGTGGGGGTGGCAGTTGTGGTGGGCAACATGCCCCTATGAGTGGGGGTGGCAGTTGTGGTGGGCAATATGCCCCTATGGGTGGGGTGGCAGCAGTGGTGGGCAACATGCCCCTATGGGTGGGGTGGCATTAGTGATAGACAACATGACACATATGGGTAGGGGTGGCAGTTGTGGTGGGCAACATGCCCCTATGGGTGGGGGTGGCAGTAGTGGTGTGCAACATGCCCCTATGGGTGGGGTGGCAGTAGTGATAAACAACATGACACATATGGGTGGGGGTGGCAGTAGTGGTGGGCAACATGCCCCTATGAGTGGGGGTGGAAGTAGTGGTGGGCAACATGCCCCTATGAGTGGGGGTGGCAGTTTGGTGGGCAACATGCCCCTATGAGTGGGGGTGGCAGTTGTGGTGGGCAACATGCCCCTATGGGTGGGGGTGGCAGTAGTGGTGTGCAACATGCCCCTATGGCTGGGGTGGCAGTAGTGATAGACAGCATGACAAATATGGGTGGGGGGCAGTAGTGATGGGCAACATGCCCCTATGGGTGGGGGTGGCAGTAGTGGTGGGCAAAATGTCCCTATGGGTGGGGTGGCAGTATTGAGGTGCAACATGCCCCTATGGGTGGGGTGGCAGTTGTGGTGGGCAACATGCCCCTATGGGTGTGGGTAGCAGTAGTGGTGTGCAACATGCCCCTATGAGTGGGGGTGGCAGTGGTGATGGCCATGCGACCCCTATGGAGGCATGTTGCTAGTGGACAGGGTCTGGACCCCCTGGGTGTGTATGACATTTGGCAGGTACATGTTATTTGTTTGTATGGTGGGTGTCCGACTTACTGTCTGCGCCGTCCACGTCTGTTCCTGATCCGGTCATAGATGTACAGGACTGGTATGACCTGCGCGATGGGATTCATGATGCGTTCGTCTTGTACCCGTTGCTAACTGGTCCATCTCGTAGCCATGTATTGTGTTCTGGCACGAATCGTTCATGATATGCAGCTTTACCGGAAGCTGTGATGTGCTGTATGTGGCGACCCGTCTGGCGCGTAGGAAGTACGCATCGTACTTGACCGGACGGAAATTGCAGGGTTTATGGTGCCGTGCGACGCGAATTATGTGTTTACGGGTCAGACTCGTACGGAAAATGTGGATGGAGTCGGAGCGTACGTGTAGGTCGCAAATTTGGCACTTTTTTCCGCATCGTACTTCCTCGCCCAGACGGTCCCGCTCCTGGTTCGATTCGGCCGTAGGGTAAGGCTACGGACAGCTCTTGGGAATCTGTCCGACCGACATCGGAATCGACCCCTAAGTTGGATACAGGCTTGTGTCCCACTTTACTTGTTTCTTGTTAAATTTTGTGTATATTTAAGCAACTATATATTAAAAACACCTGTCCGGCTGGACAGCTGTAAAATATAGTACTGATTGGGTCATTATTTATTGTTTACTCTCATTAATCCTTGTCTAGGGACCGAACAGGGTTTGGTCGCATTGTACTTGCAGGGCAGTAACCGATGACAGTAGGTTGTTCGGTCATGGTTCCTGGCCGACGTCGGACGGACTCAGGTTTGTCCGACATCCGAATTGGGCCCTGTATGTGCAAATGCTGTGGACAGCAAGCAAAGCCACATTGTGTGGTCAGTTCATGAAAAACTCAGCCCTGAAGAAAAGCCATGTACAGAACAATTAAAACAACATATTGTAGACCGTATGTTTAGATATATTCGGCACCTGGGACCCAATTACTAAGAGAACTGGAAAAAGGAAAATATTAACTGAATGTGCTCTGCACCAAAAAAAGTGAAATAGGCCCTGATCCGCCTACCAGAAAGGCAGTACATAGGGAAAGAAAAGGTAGGCTGGAAAAGGCAGGACCCATAGCACAAATCATACAGGTCGAGAAGGGCCAACTACTTTGACAGCCACAGGACATAACACAAGCCTTTTTCACCCTTTTGAAAGGCTTTTATCATTCAAACCTGTAAGGTAACTCCCAAGTTGAATCTCACTTCATAGAATTTCCTGCACCTCTTAATACTAATAAACGATGGGAGTACTGCTGGAAGGAGAAATAGAAAAAGCAATGTCCAATCTACCGTAAACCAAAATATTGTGGGAGAACGGCTTTAAAGGTGAATACTAGAATTGGTAAATCCCATAAAGTTGAGTTGTGATATGCAGCATTCAAAGAACTTGTATTACCAGGAAACCTTCTCTCATTTTCCAAAAGAGCAATGATCCTGTTGCAGAGTGAAGCAGTGCGTAAAATTCAATTATTGTACACTTACTCTCCTTACTCCTCTAACCGTGCTGGGCCCTTCACGATTAGACAGTCTAAAGCACTTCAACTTACCACAGAGGCAATGATCCTCTGATGAAACTTTCTCCGCCGTTAGGAGGGGTGGAAATCAGGGTGACCAACTCTACGTTAACTGTGCAATGAGGACCATTAATTGACAGTCAATTTACAGGTTTGAAAAATCAGATGTAGATAAACCACTCTCAAGACCATGCTGTAAAAATAAAGAATAGCGACTGTAAGACCCAACCTTCTAAAGAAGTTAAGTTGAGAATTATGCAAACCAAGAGCTCAGCAATTGCAACACAAAGCAGGAGAAGACTATCTGGGGAAAGCCCCCCCTGGCCCCTCTGACCGAAGTTGCTATCTCGGTTGTGGCGAGGGTTGGCGGCCATATTGAGGGTAGTCCTTCTCCCCAGCAGAACTGGTGGCAGCGTTCTAGCTGGTGGAGAGAGGACGCGGCATAAATTCAGCCGAGGTCGACAGTCTTTGCGGTGGGTCTTAAGGGTGGTGGCAGCTCCCTGACACTCCCGCTTTGCTTGTGGCCACATTCTAGAACAGCGGAGACTCTAATACTGTCTGTTCATATTTTAGCGCAAAGATCGTATTTCTTTTAAAAAATTGTTATTTCACTTTGACTAACTTTTAAATTGTGCAGGTTCATCGCGGGTGAGCTTTCACGCACCCGGCTATCTGGGGAAAGCCCCCCCTGGCCCCTCTGACCGAAGTTGCTATCTCGGTTGTGGCGAGGGTTGGCGGCCATATTGAGGGTAGTCCTTCTCCCCAGCAGAACTGGTGGCAGCGTTCTAGCTGGTGGAGAGAGGACGCGGCATAAAATTAGCATGCCTGCACCAACGCGCAGCGGTCGCGCATGGCGGGCGCGCCTTAGGCGCGCCGAAGGTAAGCCAAAGGTCAGCCCGTCTGCGCCCGTCCGCGCCTCAGACCGGCGGACGCAGGGCGGGCTGACGGACTATCATCGCTCCTGCCCAGCCCTAGCATTTCATATACTCGTGCGTCTCTGATGGCGCTTCGCCCCTCCTTAGACAAAAGATCTAACTGTACTATACTTGACCCTGTAAATCTTAACCCGTGCACTACCTGTGGTTTTACCTGCTGTATACATGATACTGCCAGTTCCGAACCCGCCTCTGAGCTGGGCTCTATCTCGGCAGCTTTAATAAATGCCCGCTCTATGAGCAAACATGCTTTTGACATTTACGCTCTACTAGAAGAAGGTACTTTAGACCTGTTGTTTATTACAGAAACGTGGCTGAATGATTCCTGTGCTCCTGATATTGAATTGGCCATCCCTAGAGGGTTCAAAATCCAACGGAAAGACAGGAAGGATGGCAGGGGTGGGGGGCTAGCAATTATTTTTAGAGAATGCTGGGTTCTTAAGGTGGAAGACTCAGATATTTTAGCTGATGGTGAGCTTTTAAATTTTGCCTTAGGTCTATCCCCTCATTTCACACTGGGCGGTTCCCTTATTTACAGGCCTCCAGGTCCTTCTGGCCCCTTTCTTAAAGCTCTCTCTGAGACTCTTGTTCCCCGTGCATTAAGGTTCTCTCGCTTTTTAATGCTGGGCGATTTTAATATCCACGTTGATGTCCAGGACTGCCGAGAAAGAAAGTTGCTATATGACTACTTTGATCTGGCCTCCCTTACCCAATGGGTTTCCTCCCCTACCCACTCTGGTGGCCATATCTTAGACATTGTATGCACTAACTTCCCACTGATGGTCGAGGCCCCACAAGCAGTTACTTGGTCCGACCATCAGCTGATTAGATTCTCTTGGTCCGCCTTGAGAGATCCTCCTAAGTCTGCTAAAACAATGGGCCCCCCAAAAATCAACGTGGGTAATTTGATGACCTACCTTGATTTGAACAGACCCATCTTAGGGGCAGATATGGATTCTGCGCTACAGGTTTACGACAGATGGTTGAATGCAGCGGTGACCTCTTCTTCGAAGAAGGCTGATTCAGGCAGAAATAGGATGACTCCTTCTCAACCATGGTATTCGCCCCACCTCCGTACTCTGAAACTTGCTTGCAAGAAACTGGAGCGAGCATGGAGATTAGCTTACTGTCCACAGGCTAAAGCAGTGTTTCGCTCAGCTCAGCGAGATTACTATACTAGCATTAAACATGCAAAAACGGAATTTTTTTCTAAAAGAATTGAGAGAGCTAATAACAACAGTCGGGAAATTTTCTCGATAGTGAAGAGCTTTCTCTCTCCCTGTGCTGAGCAGGTATCTATGAGTCCTTCTACCGAATGGTGTGAAAAGCTCTCCTCCTTCTTCCTAACGAAAATTGCTAACATTCAACACAGTTTGAGAACAGTTGGAGGAGGCTATGAGATGACAGATAACAACGAAACTAAGGTTCCTCCCACCATCATCATGGAGAGACTTATCCCTCCTTCGGTCGAGGATACCCTGGCAGCAATTAAATCATTAAAATCTGGTGCTCCCGGGGATGTCTGCCCGGCCCGGGTGCTGGCCGAAGCAGCCGAAGTAGTGGCTTCTGAAGTCTCCCAAATAATAGGACTATCATTTTCTACTGCAACTGTCCCGAAAATATGGAAACAGGCTAAGCTTTTGCCATTGCTAAAGAAAACAGGCGCGGATCCAGCTGTGCCGAACAACTATAGACCTATTTCTCTTCTGCCAGCTATGGCTAAAATTGGTGAGAAGCTTGCATTTTCCCAGCTTAATGCCTTTGTGGAAACTTCAGGGGCGTTACATCCTGCCCAATCTGGCTTTCGTGCAGCCTATAGCACAGAGACAGCGCTGGTAGAGGTTACAGAGGCGATTAGAGGGTGCTTGGACAGTGGCGGCAGAGCGGTCCTAATTTTATTGGACCTCTCTGCTGCGTTTGACACTGTTCCACACACACTTCTCTTGGCACGGCTGGCCGATATCGGCATAGTGAGTTCCGCTCTGGAATGGGTGAAATCCTTTCTTACAGATAGATCTCAGCAGGTCTGGATTCCTCCTTACTCATCCTCGATTAAATCCCTTACTACAGGAGTACCCCAGGGCTCTACTTTGAGCCCCCTCCTTTTTAATGTATATCTCACTCCTCTTATTTTTTTAGCTGAACAAATGGGAGCAAAAATAATAGCATATGCGGATGACACGCAACTCCTGTTTACGTGGCCAGATGCGAACACTGACACTGAGGTTGTGCGTTCATGCCTCTCCGCTGTGTTCAACTGGTTAGCAGCAGCACAGCTGAAGTGCAATGAAGATAAAACAGAAATCTTGCTATATGGCCAGTTTCCGCCCAATTTCAGAGAAACTATGTGGCCTTCCGATTTTCCCCAGCCAGGCTCCGTCAATATCCCTGCTAAAAACTTGGGAGTCTGGTTTGGGGAGGATTTGCGATTCGAGGCACACATTAAAAAACTCACTGGGGTGTGCTTCGGGTCCCTAAAAGCCATGAGGAAGTTTTTTCCTTATCTGCCGTCTTCAGCAAGAGAGTCGGTCGCAAGAGCCCTTATTTTATCACGACTCGATTATGCCAACTCTCTGCTGTGTGGTTCTCCGGCTTTTTTGGTCTCAAAGCTTCAGATCATCCAAAATGCGACTGTTCGCCTACTGTGCAATGTGCCATATAGAGAAAGTACTCGGACTCACATGAAGGAACTACACTGGCTGCCAGTAGCGCAGAGGATAACCTTTAAAATTCTTACTATAGCCTTTAAAGCAGTTCATGACCTTGGCCCCTCTTATTTGAGGGACAGATTTTCCCGCTATGTCCCTACTCGGGCTCTGCGTTCAGCTGATTGTAATTTTTTAAGAGTACCCCGATTTCAGCGAGTTCGCTTGGGAGGCCAATCACTTGCTGTCACTGCGGCCAGGACTTGGAATACCCTCCCCCTTTCCCTGAGATTAACTGAAAATTTTGTGACATTCAAGAAGGCACTTAAAACTTATCTTTTTAGAATGGCTTATTAAATTTCTCATAGTAAAAGAAAATTCTGACCTCTTCTTTCTCTCCGGCCACATGCTTGTTTCTTTTTTACGTGCCAGGACACTCTGGTAGTATATGAGCGCGATATAAAACAGCTAAAATAAAAATAAGATGTTCTAATAGGGCTCGCTGATTCTCTCTACAACGCATTTAAACACTAATCACAGTCCAAATGTAAAAATCAACTGGACTCAATAATATACTCAAACACATTTATATTAATTTGGGTATTGTATTCAGAAATCAAAAATCATCACAATGAGCAGTTTCTTAAGGACTTTGGTCAAGAATATCACAGCTTGCATTAAAGCCAGAGCAGCTGACTCCAGAGCGTAGGGCTCACAGTTTGATCCTCAGCTACAGCGGCAGCTCAGCTCAGCATCATGTGACTCTGGGCTAGGAACCGACGCCTGGGCATGCCCATGCCACTTTAAGGCAGTACATGAAACGTACAAAAGGTGATGGGAGGAATGCTTGCAATTTTTCTAACCACTGACAATTGCTCAGGGTAGCATCCCAATCAAACAATCTTTTGCTCACCATGCCACCTTAGTTTGGACCCAGTCATATTCAAATCAGTCTTGACCCTGCTCCTCATGAGAACAATTTAGAAAAGGGGGTGGTGATGAACAGAGTGTCTGAATTGAGCAGACCACTCTTATCCAGTCAAAAGATCAGGGCTTGATCCATCACCGTTATTTATCTCACTGCCCCATCCCAGCTTAGAACCTGGCTATATGCAAATCAGTCTGTCCCTGGCCCAGTGCATCATGGGAACAGGGCAGACTAAACTACCAAGCCAATTCTTCACCAGAAAGGAGACAAGCTACCGGGGACCAGTTTCTGGCATTTCAGCCGTCTTCGGCCCGGCTTGCTTGAATCCTGATGGAGCAGTGAGAAAGGAACTCATGTCTGAGTATACCCTGCCACACTTATAGTGGCCAAAAACGATTTAGAAAAGGGGGTGGTGATGAACAGAGTGTCTGAATTGAGCAGACCACTCTTACCCAGTCAAAAGATCAGGGCTTGATCCATCACCGTTCTTTATCTCACTGCCCCATCCCAGCTTAGAACCTGGCTATATGCAAATCAGTCTGTCCCTGGCCCAGTGCATCATGGGAACAGGGCAGACTAAACTACCAAGCCAATTCTTCACTAGAAAGGAGACAAGCTACCGGGGACCGGTTTCTGGCATTTCAGCCGTCTTCGGCCCGGCTTGCTTGAATCCTGATGGAGCAGTGAGAAAGGGACTCATGTCTGAGTATACCCTGCCACACTTATAGTGGCCAAAAACGATTTAGAAAAGGGGGTGGTGATGAACAGAGTGTCTGAATTGAGCAGACCACTCTTACCCAGTCAAAAGATCAGGGCTTGATCCATCACCGTTATTTATCTCACTGCCCCATCCCAGCTTAGAACCTGGCTATATGCAAATCAGTCTGTCCCTGGCCCAGTGCATCATGGGAACAGGGCAGACTAAACAACCAAGCCAATTCTTCACCAGAAAGGAGACAAGCTACCGGGGACCGGTTTCTGGCATTTCAGCCGTCTTCGGCCCGGCTTGTTTGAATCCTGATGGAGCAGTGAAAAAGGGACTCATGTCTGAGTATACCCTGCCACACTTATAGTGGCCAAAAACGATTTAGAAAAGGGGGTGGTGATGAACAGAGTGTCTGAATTGAGCAGACCACTCTTACCCAGTCAAAAGATCAGGGCTTGATCCATCACGGTTATTTATCTCACTGCCCCATCCCAGCTTAGAACCTGGCTATATGCAAATCAGTCTGTCCCTGGCCCAGTGCATCATGGGAACAGGGCAGACTAAACTACCAAGCCAATTCTTCACCAGAAAGGAGACAAGCTACCGGGGACCGGTTTCTGGCATTTCAGCCGTCTTCGGCCCGGCTTGCTTGAATCCTGATGGAGCAGTGAGAAAGGGACTCATGTCTGAGTATACCCTGCCACACTTATAGTGGCCAAAAACGATTTAGAAAAGGGGGTGGAAGGGTATACTCAGATGTGAGTCCCTTGCTCATTGCACCATCAGGATTCAAGCAAGCCGGGCCGAAGACGGCTGTAATGCCAGAAACCGGTCCCCGGAAGCTTGTTTCCTTCCCAGTGAAAGAATTGGCTTTGTAGTTTGGTTTGCCCTGTTCCCATCATGCACTGGGACAGGAACAGACTAATTTGCATACAGCCAGGTTCTAAGCTGGGATGGTGCAGTGAGCTAAAAAACGGTGTTGGATCTAGCCCTGATCTCTTGACTGGGTGAGAGTATTCTGCTTAATTCAGAAACTCTGTCCATCACCACCCCTTGTTGTTTAATTATTTTGTCCACCATAAGCGTGGAAGGGTATACTCAGATGTGAGTCCCTTGCTCATTGCACCATCAGGATTCAAGCAAGCCGGGCCGAAGACGGCTGTAATGCCAGAAACCGGTCCCCGGAAGCTTGTTTCCTTCCCAGTGAAAGAATTGGCTTTGTAGTTTGGTTTGCCCTGTTCCCATCATGCACTGGGACAGGAACAGACTAATTTGCATACAGCCAGGTTCTAAGCTGGGATGGTGCAGTGAGCTAAAAAACGGTGTTGGATCTAGCCCTGATCTCTTGACTGGGTGAGAGTATTCTGCTTAATTCAGAAACTCTGTCCATCACCACCCCTTGTTGTTTAATTATTTTGTCCACTATAAGCGTGGAAGGGTATACTCAGATGTGAGTCCCTTGCTCATTGCACCATCAGGATTCAAGCAAGCCGGGCCGAAGATGGCTGTAATGCCAGAAACCGGTCCCCGGAAGCTTGTTTCCTTCCCAGTGAAAGAATTGGCTTTGTAGTTTGGTTTGCCCTGTTCCCATCATGCACTGGGACAGGAACAGACTAATTTGCAAACAGCCAGGTTCTAAGCTGGGATGGTGCAGTGAGCTAAAAAACGGTGTTGGATCTAGCCCTGATCTCTTGATTGGGTGAGAGTATTCTGCTTAATTCAGAAACTCTGTCCATCACCACCCCTTGTTGTTTAATTATTTTGTCCACCATAAGCGTGGAAGGGTATACTCAGATGTGAGTCCCTTGCTCATTGCACCATCAGGATTCAAGCAAGCCGGGCCGAAGACGGCTGTAATGCCAGAAACCGGTCCCCGGAAGCTTGTTTTCTTCCCAGTGAAAGAATTGGCTTTGTAGTTTGGTTTGCCCTGTTCCCATCATGCACTGGGACAGGAACAGACTAATTTGCATACAGCCAGGTTCTAAGCTGGGATGGTGCAGTGAGCTAAAAAACGGTGTTGGATCTAGCCCTGATCTCTTGACTGGGTGAGAGTATTCTGCTTAATTCAGAAACTCTGTCCATCACCACCCCTTGTTGTTTAATTATTTTGTCCACCATAAGCGTGGAAGGGTATACTCAGATGTGAGTCCCTTGCTCATTGCACCATCAGGATTCAAGCAAGCCGGGCCGAAGACGGCTGTAATGCCAGAAACCGGTCCCCGGAAGCTTGTTTCCTTCCCAGTGAAAGAATTGGCTTTGTAGTTTGGTTTGCCCTGTTCCCATCATGCACTGGGACAGGAACAGACTAATTTACATACAGCCAGGTTCTAAGCTGGGATGGTGCAGTGAGCTAAAAAACGGTGTTGGATCTAGCCCTGATCTCTTGACTGGGTGAGAGTATTCTGCTTAATTCAGAAACTCTGTCCATCACCACCCCTTGTTGTTTAATTATTTTGTCCACCATAAGCGTGGAAGGGTATACTCAGATGTGAGTCCCTTGCTCATTGCACCATCAGGATTCAAGCAAGCCGGGCCGAAGACGGCTGTAATGCCAGAAACCGGTCCCCGGAAGCTTGTTTCCTTCCCAGTGAAAGAATTGGCTTTGTAGTTTGGTTTGCCCTGTTCCCATCATGCACTGGGACAGGAACAGACTAATTTGCATACAGCCAGGTTCTAAGCTGGGATGGTGCAGTGAGCTAAAAAACGGTGTTGGATCTAGCCCTGATCTCTTGACTGGGTGAGAGTATTCTGCTTAATTCAGAAACTCTGTCCATCACCACCCCTTGTTGTTTAATCATTTTGTCCACCATAAGCGTGGAAGGGTATACTCAGATGTGAGTCCCTTGCTCATTGCACCATCAGGATTCAAGCAAGCCGGGCCGAAGACGGCTGTAATGCCAGAAACCGGTCCCTGGAAGCTTGTTTCCTTCCCAGTGAAAGAATTGGCTTTGTAGTTTGGTTTGCCCTGTTCCCATCATGCACTGGGACAGGAACAGACTAATTTGCATACAGCCAGGTTCTAAGCTGGGATGGTGCAGTGAGCTAAAAAACGGTGTTGGATCTAGCCCTGATCTCTTGACTGGGTGAGAGTATTCTGCTTAATTCAGAAACTCTGTCCATCACCACCCCTTGTTGTTTAATTATTTTGTCCACCATAAGCGTGGAAGGGTATACTCAGATGTGAGTCCCTTGCTCATTGCACCATCAGGATTCAAGCAAGCCGGGCCGAAGACGGCTGTAATGCCAGAAACCGGTCCCCGGAAGCTTGTTTCCTTCCCAGTGAAAGAATTGGCTTTGTAGTTTGGTTTGCCCTGTTCCCATCATGCACTGGGACAGGAACAGACTAATTTGCATACAGCCAGGTTCTAAGCTGGGATGGTGCAGTGAGCTAAAAAACGGTGTTGGATCTAGCCCTGATCTCTTGACTGGGTGAGAGTATTCTGCTTAATTCAGAAACTCTGTCCATCACCACCCCTTGTTGTTTAATTATTTTGTCCACCATAAGCGTGGAAGGGTATACTCAGATGTGAGTCCCTTGCTCATTGCACCATCAGGATTCAAGCAAGCCGGGCCGAAGACGGCTGTAATGCCAGAAACCGGTCCCCGGAAGCTTGTTTCCTTCCCAGTGAAAGAATTGGCTTTGTAGTTTGGTTTGCCCTGTTCCCATCATGCACTGGGACAGGAACAGACTAATTTACATACAGCCAGGTTCTAAGCTGGGATGGTGCAGTGAGCTAAAAAACGGTGTTGGATCTAGCCCTGATCTCTTGACTGGGTGAGAGTATTCTGCTTAATTCAGGAACTCTGTCCATCACCACCCCTTGTTGTTTAATTATTTTGTCCACCATAAGCGTGGAAGGGTATACTCAGATGTGAGTCCCTTGCTCATTGCACCATCAGGATTCAAGCAAGCCGGGCCGAAGACGGCGGTAATGCCAGAAACCGGTCCCCGGAAGCTTGTTTCCTTCCCAGTGAAAGAATTGGCTTTGTAGTTTGGTTTGCCCTGTTCCCATCATGCACTGGGACAGGCACAAACTAATTTGCATACAGCCAGGTTCTAAGCTGCGATGGTGCAGTGAGCTAAAAAACGGTGTTGGATCTAGCCCAGATCTCTTGACTGGGTGAGAGTATTCTGCTTAATTCAGAAACTCTGTCCATCACCACCCCTTGTTGTTTAATTATTTTGTCCACCATAAGCGTGGAAGGGTATACTCAGATGTGAGTCCCTTGCTCATTGCGCCATCAGGATTCAAGCAAGCCGGGCCGAAGACGGCTGTAATGCCAGAAACCGGTCCCCGGAAGCTTGTTTCCTTCCCAGTGAAAGAATTGGCTTTGTAGTTTGGTTTGCCCTGTTCCCATCATGCACTGGGACAGGAACAGACTAATTTGCATACAGCCAGGTTCTAAGCTGGGATGGTGCAGTGAGCTAAAAAACGGTGTTGGATCTAGCCCTGATCTCTTGACTGGGTGAGAGTATTCTGCTTAATTCAGAAACTCTGTCCATCACCACCCCTTGTTGTTTAATTATTTTGTCCACCATAAGCGTGGAAGGGTATACTCAGATGTGAGTCCCTTGCTCATTGCACCATCAGGATTCAAGCAAGCCGGGCCGAAGACGGCTGTAATGCCAGAAACCGGTCCCCAAAAGCTTGTTTCCTTCCCAGTGAAAGAATTGGCTTTGTAGTTTGGTTTGCCCTGTTCCCATCATGCACTGGGACAGGAACAGACTAATTTGCATACAGCCAGGTTCTAAGCTGGGATGGTGCAGTGAGCTAAAAAACGGTGTTGGATCTAGCCCCGATCTCTTGACTGGGTGAGAGTATTCTGCTTAATTCAGAAACTCTGTCCATCACCACCCCTTGTTGTTTAATTATTTTGTCCACCATAAGCGTGGAAGGGTATACTCAGATGTGAGTCCCTTGCTCATTGCACCATCAGGATTCAAGCAAGCCGGGCCGAAGACGGCTGTAATGCCAGAAACCGGTCCCCGGAAGCTTGTTTCCTTCCCAGTGAAAGAATTGGCTTTGTAGTTTGGTTTGCCCTGTTCCCATCATGCACTGGGACAGGAACAGACTAATTTGCATACAGCCAGGTTCTAAGCTGGGATGGTGCAGTGAGCTAAAAAACGGTGTTGGATCTAGCCCTGATCTCTTGACTGGGTGAGAGTATTCTGCTTAATTCAGAAACTCTGTCCATCACCACCCCTTGTTGTTTAAATATTTTGTCCACCATAAGCGTGGAAGGGTATACTCAGATGTGAGTCCCTTGCTCATTGCACCATCAGGATTCAAGCAAGCCGGGCCGAAGACGGCTGTAATGCCAGAAACCGGTCCCCGGAAGCTTGTTTCCTTCCCAGTGAAAGAATTGGCTTTGTAGTTTGGTTTGCCCTGTTCCCATCATGCACTGGGACAGGAACAGACTAATTTGCATACAGCCAGGTTCTAAGCTGGGATGGTGCAGTGAGCTAAAAAACGGTGTTGGATCTAGCCCTGATCTCTTGACTGGGTGAGAGTATTCTGCTTAATTCAGAAACTCTGTCCATCACCACCCCTTGTTGTTTAATTATTTTGTCCACCATAAGCGTGGAAGGGTATACTCAGATGTGAGTCCCTTGCTCATTGCACCATCAGGATTCAAGCAAGCCGGGCCGAAGACGGCTGTAATGCCAGAAACCGGTCCCCGGAAGCTTGTTTCCTTCCCAGTGAAAGAATTGGCTTTGTAGTTTGGTTTGCCCTGTTCCCATCATGCACTGGGACAGGCACAGACTAATTTGCATACAGCCAGGTTCTAAGCTGGGATGGTGCAGTGAGCTAAAAAACGGTGTTGGATCTAGCCCAGATCTCTTTACTGGGTGAGAGTATTCTGCTTAATTCAGAAACTCTGTCCATCACCACCCCTTGTTGTTTAATTATTTTGTCCACCATAAGCGTGGAAGGGTATACTCAGATGTGAGTCCCTTGCTCATTGCACCATCAGGATTCAAGCAAGCCGGGCCGAAGACGGCTGTAATGCCAAAAACCGGTCCCCGGAAGCTTGTTTCCTTCCCAGTGAAAGAATTGGCTTTGTAGTTTGGTTTGCCCTGTTCCCATCATGCACTGGGACAGGAACAGACTAATTTGCATACAACCAGGTTCTAAGCTGGGATGGTGCAGTGAGCTAAAAAACGGTGTTGGATCTAGCCCTGATCTCTTGACTGGGTGAGAGTATTCTGCTTAATTCAGAAACTCTGTCCATCACCACCCCTTGTTGTTTAATTATTTTGTCCACCATAAGCGTGGAAGGGTATACTCAGATGTGAGTCCCTTGCTCATTGCACCATCAGGATTCAAGCAAGCCGGGCCGAAGACGGCTGTAATGCCAGAAACCGGTCCCCGGAAGCTTGTTTCCTTCCCAGTGAAAGAATTGGCTTTGTAGTTTGGTTTGCCCTGTTCCCATCATGCACTGGGACAGGAACAGACTAATTTGCATACAGCCAGGTTCTAAGCTGGGATGGTGCAGTGAGCTAAAAAACGGTGTTGGATCTAGCCCTGATCTCTTGACTGGGTGAGAGTATGCTGCTTAATTCAGAAACTCTGTCCATCACCACCCCTTGTTGTTTAATTATCCTCATGAGAACAGTCCAGCTCAAACTGCCAAGTCAGGTCCTTCCTGAACTGTAACACAAGCAACCCAGAACTATTTTCACCCTACTTATACCCATCACTTTTTGTGTGTTTTATGTACCGCCCTAAGCGGCATTTGTATGCCCAGACGTGGGTCCCATGCTCACCGTGTCACTGGAACCAAGCTGATCCAGACTAATGAATCCATAACTAGGGCAAAACCAGCAGAGTCAAGACTGATTTGCATATGTTTGGGTCCAAACTAAAATGGCATGGTGAGCAAAAGAATGATGGGTTTGAGGGCTAACCAGAGCTATTGCCAGTGGTTAGACCCAATTGAAACTCATAAAACTGGCAATCTGTGTAACAACATGCTCCTTAACCCACGTGAAATAACTCTGAGTGAAATACCATGAATTGTCAACCGTCCCCAAGTGTCAATCCACCATCGTTCATGCAGCTGTAGTTATTGCCAATCCCTGAATACAAAAAAAGATATAGCAGTACTGCTGAAGGAGTTGTAAAAGTTACTTCAAATCATCATGCATGTAAGCTTGTGAGATCCTGTGTGAGTGCCTAACATGTGTGCGCCTCAAATGTTATAAATGTGTGTGTGCCCAATACCCGAAAGTATCACACCAGCCGTGAACTCGGAAGCGGATGGTTGCCAAATTACAAGATTCAAATGAAAAAAAAATTATGAATTAAGAAATTGCATTGAAAAGGACTTGTGAATTCAAGTAGTACACCCAATTCTGATAAATACTGCAGAAAATACATGGGGAAATACAAATTGGTGAAACTATGAAGCGAAATGGGTGCCATCTTGGAAACTGCTACCTTTGATGTGAATGAATGAGTGAGAATTGATTCCTGAAGTGTGTGCAGTATATAACATAACATGTAACATTTTAAATAAATCATATTCAGAAAACTTCCACTAAAAAAACAATAACATTATATCCTTAATGTTCAAAGCTATTCCATGAAATATTGAAATAAGGAAATCAATAATGAAGTTCAAATATCTAAAGTCATTAAGCATCTCAAAGAATATTGCAAAAAGAAACATGCCACTGTTTGTTAACACCTCCCCTGCTGATAACGGAACCGCTCCGTCATCAGCCGCGGTCGCGCTGTTCTGATGACGGAGCGGTTCCGTCACGGCCCGCTCAGAACGCCTGCGCGGCGCGGATTCCGCGCCTGCGCTGAACGTTCTATTGAGCGGGCGGGGCCGTGACGGAACCGCTCCGTCGTGAGCACAGCGCAACCGCGGCTGGTGACGGAGCGGTTCCGTCACCAGCATGCGCCCGCCGTGCGGCCGCCCCGCCCCCTTAGCACTGCGGCGGAATAGCCGCCGCAGTGAAGGGGTTAAAGGAAGCAGGACATCTCCAATTTCTAATTCATGCTATTTGGTTGCAAAGTATCCAACAACCTTATCCAAAATATCTCTCTTTGTGAAAGTCTTTTGCTGTTGTCTATATCCAAGTGCTATTTGACAATTCCAGAATCTGGAATCGTAATTGACTGATATTATGACTTTGTTCAAATCCAGTGTATGGCTAAACTGGACTTTTTGTTTTGTTTCAGAATATTGCTTTTGTGTTCTGTAATATAAATTGCCACACAGGCACTTCAAACTGTAGATAAGGTTTTTAGTGTTACGATCCCCAGAATTTAGAAGTTGAATCTTGTGGCCTTTTTGGGGGTGCATAACTGTGTTTCCTACTATAACGTTATTACAGGGAATGCAGTTATGGAATTTCTTAGCGCCTGAATATTACTCAGAGGACTTGTTCTTGTTGAGTTTAATGATTTCTTTGATATTGTTTGAGTGATGGAATGTCAATAAAGGTCTCTCTGTAAATCATCAATGGAATTCAGATTCAGTCTGAAGCAGTTCCGAGCATTTGTTGATAATTATTTTAAAGGCAGAAGACTCGGTGGAAAATTTTAAAACAAAAACCCTCCTGGTAGTTTTTTCTCTGTTAACCTTTTACAACAGTGTTTTTCTGTCCATTCTATTTACTTGCTGGATAGAGTTAACCTTTTCGCTGCGGCCGACATTCGCCGGGGTACGGGCGAATCCGACGCGTGTGCAGATCGGACAGCACCTGGCCATCCGACGCACACGCCCACTGTGAAGTCGGACAGCCAGGGGCCATCTGACGCATCGAAAAGGCTAACAAAAATAAGTTCAGGATATATAGCCCCTGCTTTTAAATCTTTCCTTGTATGTTTTTAGGATGCTACTAAATAATCTGGGTCAGATGTGATTTGTTTTAAGCACATAAACTTGGGAAAAGGCAGATGATTTTTTAGAGATTCTGGATGAAAGCTCTGAAAATGTAAACAGTTGTTTCTATCAGTTGGTTTCTGTTTCTATCAGTTGGTTTCCTGTTGGTGCTAAAATCACCAAGACATCCAGAAATAATATCTCTGATATCATACACTCTCTCTAAGGTCTCAGTGCGCTATACTCCACAAAACAACCCCGCCAAATTTAAACCCAGGGACACAGTGTGTACTTGTTGCACGGCACCAGCCACAAGGAATACTAAGAATAGACCATTTTCTTCACCTCTCAATTCCCCTTTAGGACAATGCTGCTATATAGGTTGGTGGTTGCCCCTGCTACTGAGAAACCTGGACCATAACAGGGGTTGCTGTAGTGGACAGCCTACTTTTAGGGCAATTGAACTAATTTGCAGATTTACAAACAGAATCAGAGGTAACCCAGTGGCAATTATGACACTATACACATGTGATTCGCTGCCTAGATTCACAAATGGTCCCATCAACACAATTCCTCCAAAACTCATAGCTGTAACGCTACCTTCAATTGGGGGGCTCTGACAGAGGCTTGTTATCAGGCTTGCATGAGACTATCAGCTAGATTCATCATAGTGCCGTTTTGCGAGTCCTTAATAGCGATTATTAAGGAATCGCTATTAAGGACTTGCAAAACGGGATTCATGTAGGAATCGCTAAATAAATTACGATTCCTATTCATTCCTTATTTGCGATTAGCAATTTGCTAATCGCAAATAAGGATGCGTTTTCAAGGGTGCCAGGGGTGTCCAAAGGACACCTGTAGCACCCCTGAAATGTAATCTACATTTTTGTTACGCACACACATGTCCAAAGGACATGTGTGAGTGTAACATGCAACTTAGAAAAATGCATTTAAATGCATTTTTCTAAGTTTTCGCTATTTACCACGAGGTTTGACCTCGCGGTAAATAGCGGCCAAAAATAGCGAATTCGCAATTTAAAAATGGTTAATGAATTGCATTTAAGGAATCTCAATTAGAGATTCCTTAAATGCAATTCCTCTCAAATGTGCGAATTCTTTATTAGCGATTTTTGCATTTGGGAGGATGAATCCCAAATGCAAAAATCGCACTCGCAAAGGGCCAGATTCTCAGAATCTGGCCCTTTGCGAGCCCATTTTTCTTTGATGAATCTAAGTCTATAACTACTAAACAGTTTTCCACTCCAACAGTAGCAAACATACACTTTTTTGGTTGAAAGTCATCCCTCAAGATTTTAATGAAGAAGAATGGGATGCTTCACTTGAGACACACGACTAAGGCTTGTGGGAAGACAGGCATAAGCTTATCTATTTCAAGATGTTATGAAACTGGTTAGGACACCACAATTACTACATAGCATCACCGGTTGGTTTCTTGGCGCTAAAGAGGCAAGGAGGATCGCCAGCCCGAGGCAGATCATTTATAGGCGTGTGTGAATAACCATGTTTTGAGAAACTTCCTGTAATTGAGCAGATTCTTGCTTAGTCTAATTTCCAGGGGAATGGAGTTCCAGAGTCGAGGGGCTAGGGTCGCAAACCTGCATACCCCTTGGTGCTTTAGCTTAAAGGTCAACACTGTGAGGAGGTGGGCTGAGGGGAGGGTACGTGAGGGGGTATAAGGGGAGATGCGGTTGTCGATGAATTTGGGGCTGTGACCGTTTAGGGATTTGTACACCAGGCAGCCAACTTTAAAGCACAGCGCTGGGGGATAGGGAGCCAGCGCAGTTTCCTGAGGAGAGGGGAAGCGTGTTGCCACCTGGGTTGTTGGAAAATGAGTCTTGCTGCTTGGTTTTGTACCAGTTGAAGTCGCCTGGTGAGGCCCAGTGGGAGTCCCAGGAATGTGGCGTTAGCATAGTCAAAACGAGATAGAACCAGGGCTATCACGACCTGGACTAGTACAGTTTGAGTTAATAGCCTGCTTTTCTTCCTTATTTTACGTAGCTGCAGGAAGCAGGTGGAGATCATAGTCCCTATGTGCACTTTAAGGGACAGGTCATTGCTAATGGTGACCCCAAGGCTTTTTACTGAGGTGGTGGGAGTGGGGGGGGGCTAGGTTGTTTGGCCAGTAGTGTGGGCCCCAGTGTCTGTGTGCAACGCCAGTCAGTATTAGTTCAGTTTTACTGGGGTTCAGCTTTAAATGATTATGATCCATCCATTGGCAAATTAATGTCATGGTAGCTTGGAGGTCCGAGATTGACTGGGGAGAGTTGTCGATCGTGAATAGGAGTTGGAGGCCATCAGCATAGTTGAAGATTCTTCTTTCTTTCAAGGAACTTATTAGTGGGAGGAGGTAGAGGTTGAACAGGTGGGGGGAGAGGGATGAGTCCTGTGGAACCCTGCATGTTAATTTTTAGTTTGGGGGCGGTGAAAAGGCTGATACGGACTGCCTGGGTGCGGTTTTTGAAGGAAGGATTTTATCCAGCTGAGTGCTGGGCCCTGGATGCCTGCCTCATTGACACGGTTGGCCAGGATGCCATGGTCGACCGTGTCGAAGGCCGCCGAGAGATCAAGCAGCACCAGGGATGGGGGCGTGCCTGTATCCGCTTTTTGGCGTATGGAGTCAAGTACTGCTATGATCACTGTTTCCGTGGAATGCGATGGCGGAAAGCCGGCTTGGCTAGGGTCGTGGAAGCCTGTCTTTTCCAAGAAATTAGACAGGCATCTGGCCACGTGGGCTTCCAGTAACTTGGCCATGTAAGGGAGTAAAGAGATGAGTCGGTAGTTTGCTGGTATCTGGGGATCTGCGCCAAGTTTCTTAAGGAGGGGGACTACAATGGCTTCCTTGAAGGCATTGGGGGACACAGCCTTGTTCCAAGGAGTGGTTTAGGAGGGCAAGGGTTGGATTCGGGAAAGCCATGAAGGCCGTTTTCAGTACATGAGGGGGGCAGTGGTCCAGAGGGGAGCCAGATCTGACCTTAGCTAGTAGTTTGTTTAGGGTCTCTATATCGATGGGGGTGAAGGAATCCATAGAGTGGGGGTTCCCGGAGGTGGGTGTGGCGGTTCCTTGCAAGGTCTTGGGGGGAATGCTAGCTTTAATGGTAGTTATTTTGTCGATAAAGTAGGTATTCCGAGAATCGCAGAGGGCCTGAGATGGCTTGGGTTTGTTTAGTACTCTCTCTGGATTAGACAGCTCGTCTACTATAGTGAAGATTTCTTTGGCTTGATTGTTGGAGTTAAGGATTCGTGAGAAGTAAGTTGCCTTTGCTGTGGAGATGGCCTTTTTGTATTCATTCATGGCCCTGACGTAAGTAGCTTTTCCTTCTAGTGAGTAGTTCTGTCTCCATTTTCTTTCTAATTGACGAAGGGAACATTTTGGAGATTTTAGGTCCAGGGAGAACCACCTCTGGGCCTCATGCCGGCGGGTGAGTCTAATTTGTTTGAGTGGGGTGTGGGTGTTGCTGGCTGCTAAGAGCCAGTTCGGGAAGGATTCCTTGTGGTAGTTGATGTTGTGTTTGGGACAGGGTGCAGTGTTACTCAGTGTGTTAATGAATTCATTGCTGTTGATATCATTCCATTTTCTCGCTGTGCCGCCCTCTAGGGTGGCTACTTTCCCAGAGTTTGGGGGTTTTAGGACAAATTTTACCAGACAGGGATCGGACCAGACACAGGGCAGTATGGATAAAACTGAGACCACCAGGTTGGTGGTCCAGAGTTGGTCCAGAGTATGACCTTTAGTGTGTGTGGGGGAGGAGATCTGTTGGGTGAAATTCAGGAACTCAAGTGATTTGGTCAGCTTGGTTGAGTCTGGCCTCCTTGGGGGTCGTTAGCCCAGTAGTTGAAGTCTCCTATCATCAGAATACTAGTGTAATCGGTGACTAGGGGTGCTATTTGTTCTCGCAGGGAGTGGCGGAACAGGGGCATGTGTTGGGGGGGCCTATAGATAAGTATACAGATAATTGGGGCTGACTTTGATTCAGGTTTGATCACAGCGTTGTCTGTGGCGGGGAGGTTGAGTGGGGTAAGAGCAGAGAAATTCAGGGGCATATTACCAACAACTAGCGATAATTTTTGTCTCTAACTTGTTTAGAGACAAACATTATCGCCGCACATTGGCGATTTTTATCGCAGATAAACCTTGCTATTAGCAAGGTTTATCGCAAATGCGATAAAAAACGGCCGCAATGCATGAATATCGCTGATAAGTCAGCGATATTCATGCATTATCGAGCAAATGCTCTTAGCCATGTTATCCACCTCCCATTGGATAACATGGCTAAGAACTGCTCAGGGCAGGTGTTAGCTTTTGGAGATATTCGCGCTTAGCGCAAATATCTCCAAAAGTTGGTAATAGGAGATAGCGATGTTAGGGACTGTTTCCAGTGGCTAACATCTTGGCACGCCCACTTTGCATGTCATTAGTGATAAATATCACTGACATGCAAAGCGGGGCCCAAGATGGTCGCTATCTCCTATTAGCTGTCACTAACTGGTGTTAGCGACAGCTTGGTAATAGGGAGATAATTTTATCTCCGCTTTCTTGGCTTTTAAAGCCAAAAAAGCGGGGATAAACCCCCTTGATAATATGCCTCTCAGTTTTTTGTGAATGATGGCTGCGACTCCGCCACCTGTCTTGCCAGGTGGACGGTTAGTTTGCAGAATGTAGTATTCGCTTGGTAAGGCGGCTAGAATGTCTGGTGAGGATTCTGAGGTTAACCAAGTTTCCGTGAGCAGAAGAATATCTGGTCTATCAGAGTCGAGGAGGTCTGAAATTTCGAACTGGTGTTTTACTAGAGAGCGTGTGTTGAGGTAGAGGATTGACAAGTTTTTGTGCTCTGAGTTTGTCTGCTTTGTTGCTGGGTGCCCTGGGCAGTGGCCAACTTGACCTCTGGGAAGGAATCTCGTGTATGAGCAATGCTGTGCTGCCACAAGCGCGCCAGAGTTTTAGCTTCTGGCTTGAGTGAAGCAGAATGCAGCATTCTGAGTTCCTAGGAGGTGTATTTGAGTAAATGGGCATACTGTTTGGGACCTGGGCCCGGCTGGATGCGGGCGGGCGCAGACGGGCTTGCCTTTTGGCCACCAGCGTGCTCGCTGCACGTATCCACTGCGCTCCCACGCTGCAACCAGTATTCATACCTGTGGTTGCCTAAGCCTCTCCTGGTAGTCATGTGATCAGGACCCGGGGGGAGGCAGGAAGTTGCTGAGGTGCTCCAGTAGTCATAGCATCCCCAGGGTGCGTGAGCTTGGCATTGGTGAGTTTTAAAAAACAATCAATTCAATTGTGACAATTTTAAAAGCAATATTTCGCAAGTTTAAAAAAATCAATTTTAGCCAATTTCAGACGCGACTTAATTGCGCTATGGTCGGGTGGCGGCCTCTTTTCTCGAGTGCCCGCTCCCGCACTGCAACCGGCGTTTATACCTACCGGTTGCCTAAGCCCCTCCTGGTAGTCACGTGATCGGGACCCGGGGGAAGGCAGAAAGTTGCTGGGGTGCTCTAGTAGTCAGAGCGTCCTCAGGGTCAGGGAGCTTGGCAATGGTGAGTTTTTAAAAACAATCAATTCAATTGTGACAGTTTTAAAAGCAATATTTCGCAAATTTAAAAAAAGCTATTTTAGCCAATTTCAGACGCAACTTAAATGCGCTGTGGTCGGGTGGCGGCCTCTAGTCTCGAGTGCTTTGATCATGGATACACCTGAATAGCTACTGGCCAGAGGTACTGCGAACACATAGTGAAATGGGTGATCAGTAATTACATCCCATTCCGTACCTTACTCCTAACATCGATCGGAGAAGATGGAAAGGGAATTTTCTGGAGGTGGCCAAGGAGGTCATTCTCCAACAATGGAGATCACCAGTTGCATCATCACAGACAATAAATGGCACCAAAGTGTACACAATTGGCCTCATGTTTGCACATTATTTACAGCATCCAAGACCTGGTTGATAAGTTTATTTTTGATTTGATCATCAATGTTGGACAACAATGATCTAACCTCAAGCTCACAAACCTTCATCCCCTCCACTCAGTCCCAACAAGGAGCCCAATACACAAGTTCCTAACTCCTGATCCTTTTGTCAACAGCAAGAAGAGAAACTACGAGCGCTATTCAAGCTCCCTACCCCACCCCTCCTACTTTTGTAAAACCTAAATCCTAAAGATGACATAAGACACCAAATCTATAGCAGAGAAACAGATCCTTATAGACTACCTGAGAGGCCTACACTAATTTACCCCTTCCATCCCATGGCCTTATTTTGGCATACAAGATACTTCCTTTTGATTAGCCCCTCCGTCATACACTAATACCAAGAAGAACTGTTGTTTAGAAGAAAACAACATTCCCTGTTGTAACTACTATATTTGTATGCATCATAGGCTATGGAGTACCCTTGCCCAACTTAGATTAAACGTATGGCGAACAGTTTTATAGATATCTTGT